>NW_026999791.1:137500-148708 GCF_036934945.1 Oncorhynchus masou masou
CACCATATGTAAGTATGGTATATAGTGTATAGTATATTGTCATTATACCACCATATGTAAGTATGGTATATAGTGTATAGTATATTGTCATTATACCACCATATGTAAGTATGGTATATAGTGTATAGTACAGTGTCATTATACCACCATATGTAAGTATGGTATATAGTGTATAGTATATTGTCATTATACCACCATATGTAAGTATGGTATATAGTGTATAGTATATTGTCATTATACCACCATATGTAAGTATGGTATATAGTGTATAGTATATTGTCATTATACCACCATATGTAAGTATGGTATATAGTGTATAGTATATTGTCATTATCCCAATTTGTAAGTCGCTCTGGATAAGAGCGTCTGCTAAATGACTTAAATGTAAATGTAATGTAATACCACCATATGTAAGTATGGTATATAGTGTATAGTATATTGTCATTATACCAATTTGTAAGTCGCTCTGGATAAGAGCGTCTGCTAAATGACTTAAATGTAAATGTAATGTAATACCACCATATGTAAGTATGGTATATAGTGTATAGTATATTGTCATTATACCACCATATGTAAGTATGGTATATAGTGTATAGTATATTGTCATTATACCACCATATGTAAGTATGGTATATAGTGTATAGTATATTGTGAATTTACCACAGCTAAGGCCATGTTCAAAGGCATGACACATTGAGAATAACCCACACATTTTAACCAATCAGAAAACAAATCATAAACATGTTTAATACTAGAAAAGATGGGCATCAAGCCAACCTGTTCTGAGCCAACGACTAACAGTCTAGTAAATAGGTTTTATAAATATGCCATCGCACAAAAAATATGAATTAAGTTGTGATTATGAAGGTCTTGGGTAACATTATAATCCAATCAGAAATCAGAAAACCCATCATAACAACATGATACTGTATATACGTGATTGGTCCACTGTGACCTCATCCTGGTGAAGGACCACCAGCCATGCTCGTGGCCTGGGCTTGTTGTCACTACTGGCTGGTTTGATTGATGTGGCCAGGGACACACACAGCTGGGTAGCAGGGTGATAAACCACAGGGGGAACAAAGACTAGTGTACCACACAGGGAGAGAGCAATTAAGCTGTTTTCTCCATGCTCATTTAAGCTAATTAACTACCATGCCCGACAGACAGGCAGGATGTGTCCCAAAAGGCAGCCTTTATCCCTAATTAGTGCTGTACTTTCAACCAGGACCCATTAGTCTCTGGTCAAAAGTAGTGCACTATATAAGGAATAGAGGTCAATTTGGGACTCAGGCAGACAGGAGTAGCTAGCTGGCCAGCCCCCTAGCCTGACTGTTGGCAATGTGTAGTAGACCCAGATGCCACTGGTGGGAACTTGTTGCTCCTCGTCATTCTTCTCTGTCTGACAACTCTCTCTCTCTCTCTCTCTCTCTCTCTCCCTCTCTCTCATGTCATTTGGTAGTAGCATGTATGTAGACCCAGCCCAGCTGACACTTGTGTGAACTTCTCGTTCATGTTCTCCATCTGACAACAGTCTCACTTCCTCTCTTCTCTCTGTGTGTTACAGGGTCGTCGAGGGAAGACGGGGGAACCTGGACCCAGAGGCCTGCCTGTAAGTACTGCTGCTGCTGCAGTCCTTCCTACCTTTACTTCCTCCCTCCTTCTGTTTGCCACTGTCACAGACAGTTGTACGGGATACGCATGGTATGCATCATCCAATGAAATGTTTACTTGCAGACAGTCCTCCTGCATGGTATGCATCATCCAATGAAATGTTTACTTGCAGACAGTCCTCCTGCATGGTATACATCATCCAATGAAATGTTTACTTGCAGACAGTCCTCCTGCATGGTATACATCATCCAATGAAATGTTTACTTGCAGACAGTCCTCCTGCATGGTATACATCATCCAATGAAATGTTTACTTGCAGACAGTCCTTCTGCATGGTATACATCATCCAATGAAATGTTTACTTGCAGACAGTCCTCCTGCATGGTATACATCATCCAATGAAATGTTTACTTGCAGACAGTCCTCCTGCATGGTATACATCATCCAATGAAATGTTTACTTGCAGACAGTCCTCCTGCATGGTATACATCATCCAATGAAATGTTTACTTGCAGACAGTCCTCCTGTATGGTTTACATACCACTAAACACACACTGCTGCCTCATGTCGAAAGATCAATCATTCAATCAGGAGCTCTCTTCAACTCTCACCTGCATGTATCTCACAAAGACCCAAATATGTGCAGGTCTCCTTCATCTGTAGGAGAGATCCACAGTAGTCCTAATTGAGACTCATCTGTCAGAGAGATCCACAGTAGTGCTAATTGAGACTCATCTGTAGGAGAGATCCACAGTAGTCCTAATTGAGACTCATCTGTAGGAGAGATCCACAGTAGTCCTAATTGAGACTCATCTGTCAGAGAGATCCACAGTAGTCCTAATTGAGACTCATCTGTAGGAGAGATCCACAGTAGTCCTAATTGAGACTCATCTGTAGGAGAGATCCACAGTAGTCCTAATTGAGACTCATCTGTAGGAGAGATCCACAGTAGTCCTAATTGAGACTCATCTGTAGGAGAGATCCACAGTAGTCCTAATTGAGACTCATCTGTAGGAGAGATCCACAGTAGTCCTAATTGAGACTCATCTGTAGGAGAGATCCACAGTAGTCCTAATTGAGACTCATCTGTCAGAGAGATCCACAGTAGTCCTAATTGAGACTCATCTGTAGGAGAGATCCACAGTAGTCCTAATTGAGACTCATCTGTAGGAGAGATCCACAGTAGTCCTAATTGAGACTCATCTGTAGGAGAGATCAACACTAGTCCTAATTGAGACTCATCTGTAGGAGAGATCCACAGTAGTCCTAATTGAGACTCATCTGTAGGAGAGATCCACAGTAGTCCTAATTGAGACTCATCTGTAGGAGAGATCCACAGTAGTCCTAATTGAGGCTCATCTCTCAGAGGCATGCCGGACTATCAGGGTATTCAATACTATCGACGCAGCACTATCGCCGGCCTAAGGTATTACTGAACACTGAGAAAATGAGCCTGAACCATCATTTTCACCTAAGAAATGACCACTGTCACCCTAAGAACCACCACTGTCACCCTAAGAGTCACCCTAAGTCACCTGGCTTAACTGGTGCCTCCAGAGACACTACCGCTCTCATCGTCACTCAATGCCTAGGTTTACCTCCACTGTACTCACATCCTACCATACCCTTGTCTGTACATTATGCCCTGAATCTATTCCACCACGCCCAGAAAGCTGCTCTTTTAATTCTCTGTTCCCAACACACTAGACGACCAGTCCATATAGCCTTTAGTCGTACCCTTATCCTACTCCTCCTCTGTTCCTCTGGTGATGTAGAAGTTAACCCAGACCTTATAGGCCCCAGCACCACACCTATTCCCAGGCCCCAGGCACTCTCATTTGTTGACTTCTATATCCGTAATAGCCTTGGTTTCATGCATGTTAACATCGGAAGCCTCCTCCCGAAGTTTATCTTATTCACTGCTTTAGCACACTCCGCCAACCCTGATATCCTAGCTGTATCTGAATCCTGGCTTAGGAAGGCCACCAAAAATTCTGAAATTTCCATCCCCAACTACAACATTGTCCGACAACGTAGAACTGCCAAAGGTGATGGAGATAGCCTGCAGAGCTCTGTCATATTATCCAGGTCTGTGCCCAGACAATTCGAGCTTCTATTTTTTTAAATCCACCTCTCCAGAAATAAGTCTCTCATCGTTACCGCTTGTTATAGACCCCCCTCAGCTCCCAGCTGTGCCCTGGACACCATATGTGAATTGATTGCCCCCCCATCTATCTTCAGAGTTCGTACTGTTAGGTGACCTAACTGGGATATGCTTAACACCCCGGCCGTCCTACAATCTAAGCTAGATGCCCTCAATCTCACACAAATAATCAAGGAAACTACCAGGTACAACCCTAAATCTGTAACCATGGGCACCCTCATAAATATCCTCCTGACCAACTAGCCCCCTAAATACAACTCTGCTGTCTTCAACCAAGATCTCAGCGATCACTGCCTCATTGCCTGCATCCGTAATGGGTCCTCGGTGAAATGACCACCCCTCATCACTGTCAAACACTCCCTAAAACACTTCAGCGAGCAGGCCTTTCTAATCGACCTGGTCCGGGTATCCAGGAAGGATATTGACCTCATCCCGTCAGTAGAAGATGCCTGGTTGCTCTTTAAAAGTGCTTTCGTCACCATCTTAAATAAGCATGCCCCATTCAAAAAATGTAGAACTAAGAACAGATATAGTCCTTGGTTCACCCCAAATTTGACTCCCCTTGACCAGCACAAAGCATCCTGTGGCGTACTGCATTAGCATCGAATAGCCCCCGCGATATGCAACTTTTAAGTGAAGTTCGGAACCAATATACACAGCCAGTTAGGAAAGCTAAGGCTAGCGTTTGTACTGTACTGTATATTACTGTATATCATATGATGTGGCTATCTGATGTTAAATACTATTCACCAGATTGTTACTGTATATCATATGATGTGGCTATCTGATGTTAAATACTATTCACCAGATTGTTACTGTATATCATATGATGTGGCTATCTGATGTTAAATACTATTCACCAGATTGTTACTGTATATCATATGATGTGGCTATCTGATGTTAAATACTATTCACCAGATTTTTACTGTATATCATATGATGTGGTTGGCTTATATTAAATATCTATCCAGGTGTTATAAGATCTGGCAAGTGTCTGCAATGTAGTCAGCGGGAACTCAACCATAGTTTTCTCTGCAGGCCTGTTAATCAATCACAGAGACTGGGTGTGTGTGATCACCTAAACACAAAACTCAACATGTATCTATAGAAGGGTTGTGACCAGTAGGTATAAACAGAAGGAAACTCAACATGTATCTATAGAAGGGTTGTGTCCAGTAGGTATAAAACAGAAGACAACTCAACATGTATCTATAGAAGGGTTGTGACCAGTAGGTATAAAACAGAAGACAACTCAACATGTATCTATAGAAGGGTTGTGTCCAGTAGGTATAAACAGAAGGAAACTCAACATGTATCTATAGAAGGGTTGTGTCCAGTAGGTATAAAACAGAAGACAACTCAACATGTATCTATAGAAGGGTTGTGTCCAGTAGGTATAAAACAGAAGACAACTCAACATGTATCTATAGAAGGGTTGTGTCCAGTAGGTATAAAACAGAAGGAAACTCAACATGTATCTATAGAAGGGTTGTGTCCAGTAGGTATACAACAGAAGGAAACTCAACATGTATCTATAGAAGGGTTGTGTCCAGTAGGTATAAAACAGAAGGAAACTCAACATGTATCTATAGAAGGGTTGTGTCCAGTAGGTATAAAACAGAAGACAACTCAACATGTATCTATAGAAGGGTTGTGTCCAGTAGGTATAAAACAGAAGACAACTCAACATGTATCTATAGAAGGGTTGTGTCCAGTAGGTATAAAACAGAAGACAACTCAACATGTATCTATAGAAGGGTTGTGTCCAGTAGGTATAAAACAGAAGGAAACTCAACATGTATCTATAGAAGGGTTGTGTCCAGTAGGTATACAACAGAAGGAAACTCAACATGTATCTATAGAAGGGTTGTGTCCAGTAGGTATAAAACAGAAGGAAACTCAACATGTATCTATAGAAGGGTTGTGTCCAGTAGGTATAAAACAGAAGACAACTCAACATGTATCTATAGAAGGGTTGTGTCCAGTAGGTATAAAACAGAAGACAACTCAACATGTATCTATAGAAGGGTTGTGTCCAGTAGGTATAAACAGAAGACAACTCAACATGTATCTATAGAATATATCTATTTTTATCTATTTTTCCTGTTAAAACGTTGTAAAATGTTTTGCAACAGCTGCCCTAATGAACATTTCTAATTTACACTCTACTGCTTCCTGCTGCCTTTTAGTAACCAACTGGACTTTGTTGATATGGAATTATTCTGTTATTTGACCCATTCTACTATTTTCATGCACTGACACTCTGATTAAACTTGTGATAATGAGAATTCAAACCAGATAGACAGAAAGAAGGTGCTCATCTTCCGTCACTGTCACCGCCATGCTCAATAGGTTCAATTATCTTTAGCATCACTTCAGCTGCTGACCGTTACGGTTCTCCCACATTTCTTTCTGTACTCTCTGACACCTTAATAACTCATTAGGCCTCACAAATGGCACCCTATTGCCTATTTAGTGCACTACTTTGGACCAGAGCCCATATAATGTGCAATATCAGACGTACCCACATGGTTATAGGACACAACATCGTAGGAAAAAGGGAGGACAAGGAGGAAGAGGAAGAGAAATTATGTGTGTGTGACATTTCTAAATGTGTCCTGAGAGTACCCCTGTCATGTGACGTACCAGCTAGCCTCATTGTCCTGATAGTACCCCTGTCATGTGACGTACCAGCAAGCCCCATTGTCCTGATTGTACCCCTGTCATGTGATGTACCAGCAAGCCTCATTGTCCTGATTGTACCCCTGTCATGTGATGTACCAGCTAGTCTCAGTGTCCTGATGGTACCCCTGTCATGTGATGTACCAGCTAGCCTCATTGTCCTGATAGTACCCCTGTCATGTGACGTACCAGCTAGCCTCATTGTCCTGATAGTACCCCTGTCATGTGATGTACCAGCTAGCCTCATTGTCCTGATAGTACCCCTGTCATGTGATGTACCAGCTAGTCTCAGTGTCCTGATGGTACCCCTGTCATGTGATGTACCAGCTAGTCTCAGTGTCCTGATGATACCCCTGTCATGTGATGTACCAGCAAGTCTCAGTGTCCTGATAGTACCCCTGTCATGTGATGTAGTGCACTTTATAGGGGATAGGGTGTCATTTGGGACTACTGTTTCAACATGATTTGTGATTGACAAAGGAGACAGGGAGGACTGGCGTCTCTCAACCAATAGTGGTGCTGTGCATATTAAATAACGCCCTCACTGACACGCACATGCACACCCTCACGGACACACAAACGCACAAGCACACGCACACAGTCACAGACACACAGACAGCCTCCCTCCAGCTTCTCTTCCTCTCCCTCCTGCTGCTTGTCTCTCAGTGTGACTCAGTGCTCCTTCTCATCACAGACAGATGGCCATTACCTACAGTGCTTTAGCAAAAGGCCTGCAGTCATTTTCATGGAACCCCCGGGTATTGAAGCTAACCACAAGGTATGTGAGAGAGTGAGAGACGGGGGGGTAGAAATCGAGAAAGGAAGAGTCACAATGAGGCCCTCCTACTGCCCTGGAAACAAACACAAACACAAACAAACACCCTCCACTTGTTCCGGTGACCATAACGGGAATGAAACCTTGTGTACCAGGTCAGTCAGAGGCAGTGGGACAAACTCTTGAACGTAGCGGCTGGGTTGATCATGTTGTATAGGTTGATCATGTTGTATAGGTCCAGTGTTGATGTTGATGTTGGCCTCGGCTAGAAGGTTTTTAATGGCTCCTGTGCCCTGAGAAAAGAGAAAGGTGGCTGACCAGCTGGCTGGACAAACTTGTATTGTGTTACTCCTGGACAGAGAAACCATTTCTCTCTGCTTGTCTCTACAGGTCTAAGTTGACGATACTGTGTGCCTCAGCCAGACTTGATCTCAAATCCGAAATGTTGGAGTATAAAGCCGTATTTAAAATATTAGCTCCACTGTCCACATACATACGGAGGGGTGTGTATACTTTTAAATACCATTCCCGGTTTGAATGGGAAGAGTGGGATGGTACCGGATTAGTCCATGGAAAAAAGACAAACCGCAGCACACACCATCCCATCTCCCTGTGGGCCACCATAATGACACCGTTCTTCAACGGGTCCTTCACTACCGCTTCTGTTGAATTAAACATTCAACCCCATTCTGTCACGCTGAAGGCACCCAGGGATAGTATTGTGTCTGAAGGCACCCAGGGATAGTGTTGTGTCTGAAGGCACCCAGGGATAGTGTTGTGTCTGAAGGCACCCAGGGATAGTGTTGTGTCTGAAGGCACCCAGGGATAGTGTTGTGTCTGAAGGCACCCAGGGATAGTGTTGTGTCTGAAGGCACCCAGGGATAGTGTTGTGTCTGAAGGCACCCAGGGATAGTGTTGTGTCTGAAGGCACCCAGGGATAGTGTTGTGTCTGAAGGCACCCAGGGATAGTGTTGTGTCTGAAGGCACCCAGGGATAGTGTTGTGGCAGTGTGTCTGAAGGCACCAGGTGTAGTGTTGTGTCTGAAGGCACCCAGGGATAGTGTTGTGTCTGAAGGCACCCAGGGATAGTGTTGTGTCTGAAGGCACCCAGAGATAGTGTTGTGTCTGAAGGCACCCAGGGATAGTGTTGTGTCTGAAGGCACCCAGGGATAGTGTTGTGGCAGTGTGTCTGAAGGCACCAGGTGTAGTGTTGTGTCTGAAGGCACCAGGGGTAGTGTTGTGTCTGAAGGCACCAGGGGTAGTGTTGTGTCTGAAGGCACCAGGTGTAGTGTTGTGGCAGTGTGTCTGAAGGCACCCAGGGATAGTTTTGTGGCAGTGTGTCTCATGGCACCCAGGGATAGTGTTGTGTCTGAAGGCACCAGGTGTAGTGTTGTGTCTGAAGGCACCAGGGGTAGTGTTGTGTCTGAAGGCACCAGGGGTAGTGTTGTGTCTGAAGGCACCAGGGATAGTGTTGTGGCAGTGTGTCTGAAGGCACCCAGGGATAGTGTTGTGGCAGTGTGTCTGAAGGCACCCAGGGGTAGAGTTGTGTCTGAAGGCACCAGGGGTAGTGTTGTGTCTGAAGGCACCCGGGGATAGTGTTGTGTCTGAAGGCACCCAGGGGTAGAGTTGTGTCTGAAGGCACCAGGGGTAGTGTTGTGTCTGAAGGCACCCAGGGATAGTGTTGTGTCTGAAGGCACCAGGGGTAGTGTTGTGTCTGAAGGCACCAGGGGTAGTGTTGTGTCTGAAGGCACCCAGGGATAGTGTTGTGTCTGAAGGCACCCAGGGATAGTGTTGTGTCTGAAGGCACCAGGGGTAGTGTTGTGTCTGAAGGCACCAGGAGTAGTGTTGTGTCTGAAGGCACCAGGGGTAGTGTTGTGTCTGAAGGCACCCAGGGATAGTGTTGTGTCTGAAGGTACCCAGGGGTAGTGTTGTGTCTGAAGGCACCAGGGGTAGTGTTGTGTTTGAAGGCACCAGGGGTAGTGTTGTGTCTGAAGGCACCAGGGGTAGTGTTGTGTCTGAAGGCACCAGGGATAATGTTGTGTCTGAAGGCACCAGGGGTAGTGTTGTGTCTGAAGGCACCCAGGGATAGTGTTGTGTCTGAAGGCACCAGGGATAGTGTCGTGTCTGAAGGCACCAGGGGTAGTGTCGTGTCTGAAGGCACCATGGGTAGTGTTGTGTCTGAAGGCACCAGGGGTAGTGTTGTGTCTGAAGGCACCCAGGGATAGTGTTGTGTCTGAAGGCACCCAGGGGTAGTGTCATGTCTGAAGGCACCAGGGGTAGTGTTGTGTTTGAAGGCACCAGGGATAGTGTTGTGTCTGAAGGCACCAGGGGTAGTGTCGTGTCTGAAGGCACCAGGGGTAGTGTCGTGTCTGAAGGCACCAGGGATAGTGTTGTGTCTGAAGGCACCAGGGGTAGTGTCGTGTCTGAAGGCACCATGGGTAGTGTTGTGTCTGAAGGCACCAGGGGTAGTGTTGTGTCTGAAGGCACCCATGGATAGTGTTGTATCTGAAGGCACCCAGGGGTAGTGTCGTGTCTGAAGGCACCAGGGGTAGTGTCGTGTCTGAAGGCACCAGGGGTAGTGTTGTGTCTGAAGGCACCCAGGGATAGTGTTGTGTCTGAAGGCACCAGGGGTAGTGTCGTGTCTGAAGGCACCATGGGTAGTGTTGTGTCTGAAGGCACCAGGGGTAGTGTTGTGTCTGAAGGCACCCAGGGATAGTGTTGTGTCTGAAGGCACCAGGGGTAGTGTTGTGTCTGAAGGCACCAGGGATAGTGTCGTGTCTGAAGGCACCAGGGGTAGTGTTGTGTCTGAAGGCACCAGGGGTAGTGTTGTGTCTGAAGGCACCAGGTGTAGTGTTGTGTCTGAAGGCACCAGGGGTAGTGTTGTGTCTGAAGGCACCAGGGGTAGTGTTGTGTCTGAATGCACCAGGGGTAGTGTTGTGTCTGAAGGCACCAGGGGTAGTGTTGTGTCTGAAGTCACCAGGGGTAGTGTTGTGTCTGAAGGCACCCAGGGATAGTGTTGTGTCTGAAGGCACCTAGGGATAGTGTTGTGTCTGAAGGCACCAGGGATAGTGTTGTGTCTGAAGGCACCAGGGGTAGTGTCGTGTCTGAAGGCACCAGGGGTAGTGTTGTGTCTGAAGGCACCAGGGGTTGTGTCGTGTCTGAAGGCACCAGGGGTAGTGTTGTGTCTGAAGGCACCAGGGGTAGTGTCGTGTCTGAAGGCACCAGGGGTAGTGTTGTGTCTGAAGGCACCAGGGGTAGTGTTGTGTCTGAAGGCACCAGGGGTAGTGTTGTGTCTGAAGGCACCAGGGGTAGTGTTGTGTCTGAAGGCACCAGGTGTAGTGTTGTGTCTGAAGGCACCAGGGGTAGTGTTGTGTCTGAAGGCACCAGGGGTAGTGGTGTGGCAGTGTGTCTGAAGGCACCAGGGGTAGTGTTGTGTCTGAAGGCACCAGGTGTAGTGTTGTGGCAGTGTATATGAAGGCACCCAGGGATAGTGTTGTGGCAGTGTGTCTGAAGGCACCCAGGGATAGTGTTGTGTCTGAAGGCACCATGAGTAGTGTTGTGTCTGAAGGCACCAGGGATAGTGTTGTGGCAGGGTGTTTTATTTAAGAAGACAGGATGAAGGCACCAGGGAAAGTGTTGTGGCAGTGTGTCTGGGGGCACCAGGGGTAGTGCTGTGGCAGAGTGCTTATTTAAGAGGACAGGATGGGACACGTTTCGACAGGTGTGGGGATTGTGTGTTTGCTTGCATGCATATGAGAGAGAGAGATAGAGAGAGAGATAGAGAGAGAGTCCAATAGATTTGACACACATCCAATAGGATAGACACACTGACACACATCGTAGGCTTGACACAGATCCAGTATGCTTGACACACATCTCGTAGGCTTGACACACATCCAGTAGGATTGACCCACATCCAGTAGGTTTGACACACATCCAGTTGGATTGACACACATCCAGAAGGGAATAATTAT
>NW_026999791.1:149208-249785 GCF_036934945.1 Oncorhynchus masou masou
CTATTACCTTCTACCTTATTATCAGATAGGACTATTACCTACTACCTTATTATAGGACAGGACTATTACCTTCTACCTTATTATAGGACAGGGCTATTACCTTCTACCTTATTATCAGATGGGACTTATTATAGGACAGGGCTATTACCTTCTACCTTATTATAGGACAGGGCTATTACCTTCTACCTTATTATAGGACAGGGCTATTACCTTCTACCTTATTATAGGACAGGGCTATTACCTTCTACCTTATTATCAGATGGGACTATTACCTTCTACCTTATTATAGGACAGGGCTATTACCTTCTACCTTATTATAGGACAGGGCTATTACCTTCTACCTTATTATCAGATGGGACTATTACCTTCTACCTTATTATAGGACAGGGCTATTACCTTCTACCTTATTATCAGATGGGACTATTACCTTCTACCTTATTATAGGACAGAGCTATTACCTTCTACCTTATTATAGGACAGAGCTATTACCTTCTACCTTATTATAGGACAGGACTATAACCTTCTACCTTATTAACAGATAGGACTATAACCTTCTACCTTATTATAGGACAGGGCTATTACCTTCTACCTTATTATAGGACAGGGCTATTACCTTCTACCTTATTATCAGATGGGACTATTACCTTCTACCTTATTATAGGACAGGGCTATTACCTTCTACCTTATTATCAGATTGGACGATAACCTTCTACCTTATTAACAGATAGGACTATAACCTTCTACCTTATTAACAGATAGGACTATAACCTTCTACCTTATTATCAGATATGACTATAACCTTCTACCTTATTATCAGATAGGACTATTACCTTCTACCTTATTATCAGATATGACTATAACCTTCTACCTTATTATCAGATAGGACTATTACCTTCTACCTTATTATCAGATAATTATTCCCTTCTGGATGTGTGTCAAACCTACTGGATGTGTGTCAAACCTACTGGATGTGTGTCAAACCTACTGGATCTGTGTCAAGCCTACTGGATGTTTGTAAGTTTTCAAGCCTACTGGATGTGTTTCAACTCTACTGGGTGTGTGTCAATTCTACTGGATGTGTGTCAAGCCTATTGGATTTGTGTCAAGCCTACTGGATGTGTGTCAAACCTACTGGGTGTGTGTCAATTCTACTGGATGTGTGTCAGCCCTACTCGATGTGTGTCTATCCTACTGGATATGTGTCAACCCTACGAGATGTGTGTCAAGCCTACTGGATGTTTGTAAGTGTGTCAATCCTACTGGATGTTTGTAAGTGTGTCAAGCCTCCTGGATGTGTGTCAACCCTACTGGATGTGAGTCAGCCCTACTGGATGTGTGTCAGTCCTATTGGATGTGAGTCAGCCCTACTGGATGTGTGTCAGCCCTACTGGATGTGTGTCAGCCCTACAGGATGTGAGTCGGTCCTACTGGATGTGAGTCAGCACTATTGGATGTGTGTCCACCCTACTGGATGTGAGTCAGCCCTACTGGATGTGAGTCAGCCCTACTGGATGTGTGTCAACCCTACTGGATGTGAGTCAGCCCTACTGGATGTGTGTCAACCCTAATGGATGTGTGTCAGCCCTACTGGATGTGTGTCAGCCCTATTGGATATGTGACAGTGTGACAGCCCTACTGGATGTGTGTCAGTGTGTCAGCCCTACTGGATGTGTGTCAGCCCTACTGGATGTGTGTCAGCCCTACTGGATGTGTGTCAGCCCTACTGGATGTGTGTCAGCCCTACTGGATGTGTGTCAGCCCTATTGGATATGTGACAGTGTGACAGCCCTGCTGGATGTGTGTCAGTGTGTCAGCCCTACTGGATGTGTGTCAGCCCTACTGGATGTGAGTCAGCCCTACTGGATGTGAGTCAACCCTACTGGATGTGTGTCAGCCCTACTGGATGTGTGTCAGCCCTACTGGATGTGTGTCAGCCCTTCTGGATGTGAGTCAGCCCTACTGGATGTGAGTCAGCCCTACTGGATGTGTGTCAACCCTACTGGATGTGTGTTAACCCTGCTGGATGTGTGTCAGCCTTCAGACACAACACTATCCCTGGGTGCCTTCAGACACAACACTACACCTGGTGCCTTCAGACACACTGCCACAACACTATCCCTGGGTGCCTTCAGACACAATACTATCCCTGGGTGCCTTCAGACACAATACTATCCCTGGGTGCCTTCAGCATGACAGAATGGGGTTGAATGTTTAATTCAACAGAAGCGGTAGTGAAGGACCCGTTGAAGAACGGTGTCATTATGGTGGCCCACAGGGAGATGGGATGGTGTGTGCTGCGGTTTGACTATTTTCCATGGACTAATCCGGTACCATCCCACTCTTCCCATTCAAACTGGGAATGGTATTTAAAAGTATACACACCCCTCCGTATGTATGTGGACAGTGGAGCTAATATTTTAAATACGGCTTTATACTCCAACATTTCGGATTTGAGATCAAGTCTGGCTGAGGCACACAGTATCGTCAACTTAGACCTGTAGAGAGAAGCAGAGAGAAATGGTTTCTCTGTCCAGGAGTAACACAATACAAGTTTGTCCAGCCAGCTGGTCAGCCACCTTTCTCTTTTCTCAGGGCACAGGAGCCATTAAAAACCTTCTAGCCGAGGCCAACATCAACATCAACACAGACCACTGGACCTATACAACATGATCAACCTATACAACATGATCAACGCAGCCGCTACGTTCAAGAGTTTGTCCCACTGCCTCTGACTGACCTGGTACACAAGGTTTCATTCCCGTTATGGTCACCGGAACAAGTGGACCATAGAGGGTGTTTGTTTGTGTTTGTGTTTGTTTCCGGGGCAGTAGGAGGGCCTCATTGTGACTCGTCCTTTCTCGATTTCTACCCCCCCGTCTCTCACTCTCTCACATACCTTGTGGTTAGCTTCAATACCCGGGGGTTCCATGAAAATGACTGCAGGCCTTTTGCTAAAGCACTGTAGGTAATGGCCATCTGTCTGTGATGAGAAGGAGCACTGAGTCACACTGAGAGACAAGCAGCAGGAGGGAGAGGAAGTGAGGCTGGAGGGAGGCTGTCTGTGTGTCTGTGACTGTGTGCGTGTGCTTGTGCGTTTGTGTGTCCGTGAGGGTGTGCATGTGCGTGTCAGTGAGGGCGTTATTTAATATGCACAGCACCACTATTGGTTGAGAGACGCCAGTCCTCCCTGTCTCCTTTGTCAATCACAAATCATGTTGAAACAGTAGTCCCAAATGACACCCTATCCCCTATAAAGTGCACTACATCACATGACAGGGGTACTATCAGGACAATGAGACTAGCTGGTACATTACATGACAGGGGTATCATCAGGACACTGAGACTAGCTGGTACATCACATGACAGGGGTACCATCAGGACACTGAGACTAGCTGGTACATCACATGACAGGGGTATCATCAGGACACTGAGACTAGCTGGTACATCACATGACAGGGGTACCATCAGGACACTGAGACTAGCTGGTACATCACATGACAGGGGTACCATCAGGACACTGAGACTAGCTGGTACATCACATGACAGGGGTACCATCAGGACACTGAGACTAGCTGGTACATCACATGACAGGGGTACTATCAGGACAACGAGGCTAGCTGGTACGTCACATGACAGGGGTACTATCAGGACAATGAGGCTTGCTGGTACATCACATGACAGGGGTACTATCAGGACAATGAGGCTAGCTGGTACATCACATGACAGGGGTACTATCAGGACAATGAGGCTAGCTGATATATCACATGACAGGGGTACTATCAGGACAATGAGGCTAGCTGGTACATCACATGACAGGGGTACTATCAGGACAATGTTGCTAGCTGGTACATCACATGACAGGGGTACTATCAGGACAATGAGGCTAGCTGGTACATCACATGACAGGGGTACTATCAGGACACTGAGACTAGCTGGTACATCACATGACAGGGGTACTATCAGGACAATGAGGCTAGCTGGTACATCACATGACAGGGGTACTATCAGGACAATGAGGCTAGCTGGCACATCACATGACAGGGGTACTATCAGGACAATGAGGCTAGCTGGTACATCACATGACAGGGATACTATCAGGACAATGAGGCTAGCTGGTACATCACATGACAGGGGTACTATCAGGACAATGAGGCTAGCTGGTACATCACATGACAGGGGTACTATCAGGACTATGAGGCTAGCTGGTACATCACATGACAGGGGTACTATCAGGACAATGAGGCTAGCTGGCACATCACATGACAGGGGTACTATCAGGACACATTTAGAAATGTCACACACACTCACTCTTTCTCTTCCTCTTCCTCCTTGTCCTCCCTTTTTCCTACGATGTTGTGTCCTATAACCATGTGGGTACGTCTGATATTGCACATTATATGGGCTCTGGTCCAAAGTAGTGCACTAAATAGGCAATAGGGTGCCATTTGTGAGGCCTAATGAGTTATTAAGGTGTCAGAGAGTACAGAAAGAAATGTGGGAGAACCGTAACGGTCAGCAGCTGAAGTGATGCTAAAGATAATTGAACCTATTGAGCATGGCAGTGACAGTGACGGAAGATGAGCACCTTTCTCTTCCTCTATCTGGTTTGAATTCTCATTATCACAAGTTTAATCAGAGTGTCAGTGCATGAAAATAGTAGAATGGGTCAAATAACAGAATAATTCCATATCAACAAAGTCCAGTTGGTCCAAAGTAGTGCACTAAATAGGCAATAGGGTGTTCATTTGGGAGCTGTTGCAAAACATTTTACAAGGTTTAACAGGAGAAAATAGATAAAAATGTGGGAGATACATGTTGAGTTGTCTTCTGTTTATACCTGATGACACAACCCTTCTATAGATACATGTTGAGTTGTCTTCTGTTTTATACCTACGGAAGACAACCCTTCTATAGATACATGTTGAGTTGTCTTCTGTTTTATACCTACTGGACACAAGTTTCTATAGATACATGTTGAGTTTCCTTCTGTTTTATACCTACTGGACACAACCCTTCTATAGATACATGTTGAGTTGTCTTCTGTTGTATACCTACTGGACACAACCCTTCTATAGATACATGTTGAGTTGTCTTCTGTTTTATACCTACTGGACACAACCCTTCTATAGATACATGTTGAGTTTCCTTCTGTTTTATACCTACTGGACACAACCCTTCTATAGATACATGTTGAGTTGTCTTCTGTTTTATACCTACTGGTCACAACCCTTCTATAGATACATGTTGAGTTGTCTTCTGTTTTATACCTACTGGACACAACCCTTCTATAGATACATGTTGAGTTGTCTTCTGTTTTATACCTACTGGTCACAACCCTTCTATAGATACATGTTGAGTTGTCTTCTGTTTTATACCTACTGGACACAACCCTTCTATAGATACATGTTGAGTTTCCTTCTGTTTTATACCTACTGTGTCAGGATTTGGCCAGGGTTGTTCCAGTTGTTTGTCAGTAGATGTCCCCATTGTGCTTTTTGTCCCTGTGTTTTTCCCTTGACCCCCATTATTGTTTGCACCTGTGTCTCGTTTCCCCTGATTGTATTTAAACCCTTTGTTTCCCTCAGTTCTGTGCTCTGTGTTTGTATGTTAGCACCCTGCCCTAGTGTTCTGTGTGCTCTTGTCGATTCCGGGTAACGTTCTTGTGGTATTCTGTTTTTTTTGTTTAGTTTTGGTGAGTTTCTTTTTAGGTCTTTTTGTGTTTTTCCTTCCACCTTTTGGATTTGCCATTTTTTATTTTTTAGGATTTTTTCTTCATTAAATACACCGTCTTAAGTACTGCTGTGTCTGCCTCATCTTCTGGGTTCTGCTGTCTATTCGTGGCTCAGTTGGTTAAGTGACTGTTTCTCACTCCGGAGACCCAGGTTCGAAACCGGGTCCTGACATACTGGACACAACCCTTCTATAGATACATGTTGAGTTTTGTGTTTAGGTGATCACACACACCCATTCTCTGTGATTGATTAACAGGCCTGCAGAGAAAACTATGGTTGAGTTCCCGCTGACTACATTGCAGACACTTGCCAGATCTTATAACACCTGGATAGATATTTAATATCAGCCAACCACATCATATGATATACAGTAACAATCTGTTGAATAGTATTTAACATCAGATAGCCACATCATATGATATACAGTAACAATCTGGTGAATAGTATTTAACATCAGATAGCCACATCATATGATATACAGTAACAATCTGTTGAATAGTATTTAACATCAGATAACCACATCATATGATATACAGTAACAATCTGGTGAATAGTATTTAACATCAGATAGCCACATCATATGATATACAGTAATATACAGTACAGTACAAACGCTAGCCTTAGCTTTCCTAACTGGCTGTGTATATTGGTTCCGAACTTCCCTGAAAAGTTGCATATCGCAGGGGCTATTCGATGCTAATGCAGTACGCCACAGGATGTTTTGTGCTGGTCAAGGGGAGTCAAATTTGGGGTGAACCAAGGACTATATCTGTTCTTAGTTCTACATTTTTTGAATGGGGCATGCTTATTTAAGATGGTGACGAAAGCACTTTTAAAGAGCAACCAGGCATCTTCTACTGACGGGATGAGGTCAATATCCTTCCTGGATACCCGGACCAGGTCGATTAGAAAGGCCTGCTCGCTGAAGTGTTTTAGGGAGTGTTTGACAGTGATGAGGGGTGGTCATTTCACCGAGGACCCATTACGGATGTAGGCAATGAGGCAGTGATCGCTGAGATCTTGGTTGAAGACAGCAGAGTTGTATTTAGGGGGCTAGTTGGTCAGGAGGATATTTATGAGGGTGCCCATGGTTACGGATTTAGGGTTGTACCTGGTAGTTTCCCTGATTATTTGTGTGAGATTGAAAGCATCTAGCTTAGATTGTAGGACGGCCGGGGTGTTAAGCATATCCCAGTTAGGTCACCTAACAGTACGAACTCTGAAGACAGATGGGGGGGCAATCAATTCACATATGGTGTCCAGGGCACAGCTGGGAGCTGAGGGGGGTCTATAACAAGCGGTAACGATGAGAGACTTATTTCTGGAGAGGTGGATTTAAAAAAATAGAAGCTCGAATTGTCTGGGCACAGACCTGGATAATATGACAGAGCTCTGCAGGCTATCTCCGTCACCTTTGGCAGTTCTACGTTGTCGGACAATGTTGTAGTTGGGGATGGAAATTTCAGAATTTTTGGTGGCCTTCCTAAGCCAGGATTCAGATACAGCTAGGATATCAGGGTTGGCGGAGTGTGCTAAAGCAGTGAATAAAATAAACTTCGGGAGGAGGCTTCCGATGTTAACATGCATGAAACCAAGGCTATTAAGGGTTTATAGAAGTCAACAAATGAGAGTGCCTGGGGCCTGGGAATAGGTGTGGTGCTGGGGCCTATAAGGTCTGGGTTAACCTCTACATCACCAGAGGAACAGAGGAGGAGTAGGATAAGGGTACGACTAAAGGCTATATGGACTGGTCGTCTAGTGTGTTGGGAACAGAGAATTAAAAGGGCAGCTTTCTGGGCGTGGTGGAACAGATTCAGGGCATAATGTACAGACAAGGGTATGGTAGGATGTGAGTACAGTGGAGGTAAACCTAGGCATTGAGTGATGATGAGAGCGGTAGTGTCTCTGGAGGCACCAGTTAAGCCAGGTGACTTAGGGTGACTCTTAGGGTGACAGTGGTGGTTCTTAGGGTGACAGTGGTCATTTCTTAGGTGAAAATGATGGTTCAGGCTCATTTTCTCAGTGTTCAGTAATACCTTAGGCCGGCGATAGTGCTGCGTCGATAGTATTGAATACCCTGATAGTCCGGCATGCCTCTGAGAGATGAGCCTCAATTAGGACTACTGTGGATCTCTCTGACAGATGAGTCTCAATTAGGACTAGTGTTGATCTCTCCTACAGATGAGTCTCAATTAGGACTACTGTGGATCTCTCTGACAGATGAGTCTCAATTAGGACTACTGTGGATCTCTCCTACAGATGAGTCTCAATTAGGACTACTGTGGATCTCTCCTACAGATGAGTCTCAATTAGGACTACTGTGGATCTCTCCAGATGACAGATGAGTCTCAATTAGGACTACTGTGGATCTCTCCTACAGATGAGTCTCTATTAGGACTACTGTGGATCTCTCCTACAGATGAGTCTCAATTAGGACTACTGTGGATCTCTCCTACAGATGAGTCTCAATTAGGACTACTGTGGATCTCTCCTACAGATGAGTCTCAATTAGGACTACTGTGGATCTCTCATACAGATGAGTCTCTATTAGGACTACTGTGGATCTCTCTGACAGATGAGTCTCAATTAGGACTACTGTGGATCTCTCCTACAGATGAGTCTCAATTAGGACTACTGTGGATCTCTCCTACAGATGAGTCTCAATTAGGACTACTGTGGATCTCTCCTACAGATGAGTCTCAATTAGGACTACTGTGGATCTCTCCTACAGATGAGTCTCAATTAGGACTACTGTGGATCTCTCCTACAGATGAGTCTCTATTAGGACTAGTGTGGATCTCTCCGACAGATGAGTCTCAATTAGGACTAGTGTGGATCTCTCCGACAGATGAGTCTCAATTAGGACTAGTGTTGATCTCTCCTACAGATGAGTCTCAATTAGGACTACTGTGGATCTCTCCTACAGATGAGTCTCTATTAGGACTAGTGTGGATCTCTCCGACAGATGAGTCTCAATTAGGACTAGTGTGGATCTCTCCTACAGATGAGTCTCAATTAGGACTACTGTGGATCTCTCCTACAGATGAGTCTCAATTAGGACTACTGTGGATCTCTCCTACAGATGAGTCTCTATTAGGACTAGTGTGGATCTCTCCGACAGATGAGTCTCAATTAGGACTACTGTGGATCTCTCCTACAGATGAGTCTCAATTAGGACTACTGTGGATCTCTCCTACAGATGAAGGAGTCTCACATATTTGGGTCTTTGTGAGATACATGCAGGTGAGATCTCTCCTGACAGATGATTGTCTCACATGAGGACTACTGTTTGGTAAACATTTCATCTACAGATGAGTCTCATTAGGACTACTGTGGATCTCTCCTACAGATGAGTCTCAATTAGCATTACATTGGATGATGTATACCATGACAGAGGAGTCTCAAGTAAACTCATTGGATGATGTATACCATGCAGATGAGTCTGCAAGTAAACATTTCATTGGATGATGTATACCATGCAGATGAGTCTCAAACAGGACTATTGGATGATGTATACCATGCAGGAGGACTGTCTGCAAGTAAACATTTCATTGGATGATGTATACCATGCAGGAGGACTGTCTGCAAGTGAAACATTTCATTGGATGATGTATACCATGCAGGAGGACTGTCTTAAACATGATTGATGATGCATACCGATCCATGAGGCAACTGTCTGTGTTTAGTGGTATGTATACCATACAGGAGGACTGTCTACTTACAAGTAGGTTCCCCCATTTCATTGGATGATGTACACCATGCAGGAGGACTGTGGAGAACTGCAAGTTAAACATGTCATTGGATGATGTATACCATGACAGGAGGACTGTCTGCAAGTAAACATTTCATTGGATGATGTATACCATGCAGGAGGACTGTCTGCAAGTAAACATTTCATTGGATGATGTATACAACAGTGCAGGAGGACTGTCTGCAAGTAAACATTTCATTGGATGATGTATACCAGAGACTAATGGGAGGACTGTCTGCAAGATAAACATTTCATCCTGGATGATCTGTCATGCAGGATGGTGTTAATTAAACATTTAAATGGATGGAGAAAACAGCTTAATTGCTCTCTGCCTGTGTGGTACACTATTTTGTTCCCCCTGTGGTTTATCACCCTGCTACCCAGCTGTGGTGTCCCTGGCCACATCAATCAAACATTTCATTGGATGATGTAAGCCCAGGCCAGGAGGACTGGTGGTCCTTCAGGATGAGGTCACAGTGGACCAACATTACAGTATTGATGATGTTTTCTGATTTGCAGGAGGATTATAATGTTACCCAAGACCTTCATAAACAATTTCATATTCCTTTTGGATGATGCATATTTATGAAACCTATTTATTTGTTGTCTGCAAGTAAACATTTCATTGATGATGTTTTCTAGTGTTAAACATGTTTAGGATTTGTTTTCTGAAGTAAATGTGTGGGTTATTTCATTGGATGATGTATACCATGCTTAGGAGGACTGTCTGCAAGTAAACATTTCATTGGATGATGTATAATGACAATAGTAAACATTTATTGGATACACTAGTATACATGGATGATGTATACCATGCAGGAGGACATGCAAGTAAACATTTCATTGGATGATGTATACCATGCAGGAGGACTGTCTGCAAGTAAACATTTCATTGGATGATGACAATATACCATACAGGAGGACAATAAACATTTCATGGATGATGTATAATGCAGGAGGACTGTCTACAACTAAACATTTCATTGGATGATGACAATATACTATACACTATATACCATACAACTGTCATATGTGACAATGGCAAACAGAAGGAGGGAGGAAGTAAAGGTAGGAATGACTGCAGCAGCAGCTAATTGCTTAATTTAGAGGCATTGACACTATTTGAATAACTTTGGGTCCTGTGTCTGGTTCTGGAAGACTGACATCTTTAATGAGATAACGACTGCTACTTAAACTAATCAAAGTTGCTCCAATTGAATCAAGAGGAAGTGAGAGAATATTAGTGTTCACATGAGGCATGAGGAGAAGAATTCCTTCAGATGAAGTTCGGCATCACACAGACACTGCTGGGCAGGAGTGCAGGAGTCTAGAGTTTCATGCTACTTCCAAATGACATGAGTGTAGACACACAGAGAGAGAGAGAGAGAGTGAGAGTGTTGAGTGTGAGAACATGAGAAGTGTCAGACAGAGAGAGAATGGGCGAGGAGCAACAAGCCACCAGTGGACTGAGAGTCTAAGAGACATTGCCAAGAGAGAGAGAGAGGAGAGAGAGAGAGAGAGAGTTGTGCATGCATGCGTGTTTGTGTCCCAAAGGAAGTCTATTCCTACCAGATAGTGTCAGACTATTTTGACCCACACCAACTGAATCCTGGTTGAAATCAGCAGCAATTAGCTACAACAGAGACTAAGGCTTTTGGGACACCATCATCTCTTCTATGGGTCGGGCAATATAAGCCTTGAATGTAGCCTACATCCCTGCCTGTCTGTCGGGCATGGTAGCCCTAGCTTAAATGCATGGAGAAAACAGCTTAATTGCTCTCTCCCTGTGTGGTACACTAGTCTTTGTTCCCCCTGTGGTTTATCACCCTGCTACCCAGCTGTGTGTGTCCCTGGCCACATCAATCAAACCAGCCAGTAGTGACAACAAGCCCAGGCCACGAGCATGGCTGGTGGTCCTTCACCAGGATGAGGTCACAGTGGACCAATCACGTATATACAGTATCATGTTGTTATGATGGGTTTTCTGATTTCTGATTGGATTATAATGTTACCCAAGACCTTCATAATTACAACTTAATTCATATTCCTTTTGCGATTGCGATTGCATATTTATGAAACCTATTTATTTGTTAGTCGTTGGCTCAGAACAGGTTGGCTTGATGCCCATCTTTTCTAGATAAAGATTTATTTTTTGTGTCTGAGTGCCCATGTGTTACGTGTGTGTGTAAACATGTTTATGATTTGTTTTCTGATTGGTTAAAATGTGTGGGTTATTCTCAATGTGTCATGCCTTTGAACATGGCCTTAGCTGTGGTAAATTCACAATATACTATACACTATATACCATACTTACATATGGTGGTATAATGACAATATACTATACACTATATACCATACTTACATACGGTGGTTTAATGACAATATACTATACACTATATACCATACTTACATATGGTGGTATAATGACAATATACCACACGACATATGAAGCCTAATTGCTTAATTTAGAGCTTCTATTGACACTATTTGAATAACTTTGTACTGTAAAACCTCTGTGACTGTGTTTCTGGAAGACTGACATCTTGAGTGCTTAAACTAATAGTTCCGACAATGCAGTAATAACCAACAAGTAATCTAACTGAGAGAATATTAGTGTTCACATGAGGAGATGAATTGTACTTCAGATGAAGTGATGGTACAGGCATCACACAGACACTGTGGTGGGCAGGAGTGCCTAGAGTTTACTGAGATGTGTATGTAAACAAAGAGCATAGTTAAAGTGGCTAGTGCATGCATGCTTGTGTGCAGTAGATGAGTAGAGTACAGTCTTTCAAACTGCTAAGATTTTTATTTTAACTTTATTTAAGGTAGGCATTGTTTAAAGTGGCTAGTGAACAAATTCTTTTTTCAATTCCCATTATTGAAAGTGGCTGGAGTTAACTGCCTGTTCAGGGGCAGAACTCAGATTTTGTGGCTGTTTCAGTTGATGGCCTTGAGATAGAAGCTGTTTTTCAGTCTCTCGGTCCCAGCTTTGATGCACCTGACTGACCTCGCCTGCTGGATGATAGCGGGGTGAACAGGCAGTGGCTCATGATTTGAACATGCCAGGCCCACACCAACTGAATGTACATAATCAAGCAGCAACAGCTACAACAGAGACTAAGGCATAAACACCATCAGCTCTTCCTAGGTCTCAATATAAACCTTGAATGTAGCCTACATGTAGCCTACATGTGTGTGTGTGCATGTGCATGTGCATGTGTGTGTGTGTGTGTGTGTGTGTGCGTATTTTCTCAACAATAAAGATAGCACCTTTTCAACTTGAGGTGAGTAGTTTCATTATGTTCATTGATAATATACTAAGAGTAAATCAGACACACACACACACACACACACACACACACACACACACACACACACACACACACACACACACACACACACACACACACACACACACACACACACACACACACACACACACACTCTGTTGACACACACTTGTTCTAGTGTTAGCCCTCTCATTCTCAGCCATGTTGCTCCCCTGAACCTAAAACAACAGGAGATTACAGAGACATCAGTACAGAGATATAACTCATGAATATTTAACATAGTACTATTCCAAACAGGTAATGAATTATGCAATTCTTGACAAAATAATCTCTCCTTATTCACCCTCAAAACCCTTAACTATGAAGTGCATACTGATTTTGATGTGTGTGTGTGTGTGTGTGTGTGTGTTTCCTTCATAATTTAAGGTAAAATAAAATGCTTTCAGTTTAACAAGTGAATGATGATATCATGAGAAGTCAAATCCCTATTGCTTTATAGTGTGAGAACACTAACCATGGTCTACTTGTCAGTGCACATTGTGTATGTATAGCTGTGGTAGCCATGGAAAGTGTGTTCACAGGGATGCGTGTCACAACGGTCATTTATTGTAAGCACAACTGGAGACACCCTGTCCTGTTAGAAAACAGGCCGTCAATGACACAGCAGCACTGCACCTCCTCAAAATAGTCAGATTACTAATGAACCATTTTAGCTGGCTAGCTAATCATCTTGGCTAACTGTGGGCCAAAGCAATGAACTTATTTGTTGTTATTTAGCGTCTCCGGTAATGTTGACGTTTTGAGGTTCTATGGAGTCTCCACTTTCCAAGAGCATTCTAACAGATACAGTGGGGAGAACAAGTATTTGATACACTGCCGATTTTTCAGGTTTTCCTACTTACAAAGCATGTAGAGGTCTGTAATGTTTATCATATGTACACTTCAACTGTGAGAGACGGAATCTAAAACAAAAATCCAGAAAATCACATTGTATGATTTTTAAGTAATTAATTTGCATTTTATTGCATGACATACGTATTTAATCACCTACCAACCAGTAAGAATTCCGGCTGTCACAGACCTGTTAGTTTTTCTTTAAGAAGCCCTCCTTGTTCTCCACTCATTACCTGTATTAACTGCACCTGTTTGAACTCGGTACCTGTATAAAAGACACCTGTCCACACACTCAATCAAACAGACTCCAACCTCTCCACAATGGCCAAGACCAGAGAGCTGTGTAAGGACATCAGGGATAAAATTGTAGACCTGCACCAGGCTGAGATGGGCAACAGGACAATGGGCAAGCAGCTCGGTGAGAAGGCAACAACTGTTGGCGCAATTATTCGAAAATGGAAGAAGTTCAAGATGACGGTCAATCACCCTCAGTCTGGGGCTCCATGCAAGATCTCACCTCGTGGGGCATCAATGATCATGAGGAAGGTGAGGGATCAGCCCAGAACTACACGGCAGGACCTGGTCAATGACCTGAAGAGAGCTGGGACCACAGTCTCAAAGAAAACCATTAGTAACACACTATGCCATCATGGATTAACATCCTGCAGCGCACGCAAGGTCCCCCTGCTCAAGCCAGCGCATGTCCAGGCCTGTCTGAAGTTTGCCAATGACCATCTAGATGATCCAGAGGAGGAATGGGAGAAGGTCATGTGGTCTGATGAGACAAAAATAGAGCTTTTTGGTCTAAACTCCACTTGCGTGTTTGGAGGAAGAAGAAGGATGAGTACAACCCCAAGAACACCATGCCAACAGTGAAGCATGGAGGTGGAAACATCATTCTTTGGGGATGCTTTTCTGCAAAGGGGACAGGACGACTGCACCGTATTGAGGGGAGGATGGATGATCTTGGCCAACAACCTCCTTCCCTCAGTAAGAGCATTAAAGATGGGTCGTGGCTGGGTCTTCCAGCATTACAACAACTCGAAACACACAGCCAGGGCAACTAAGGAGTGGCTCCGTAAGAAGCATCTCAAGGTCCTGGAGTGGCCTAGCCAGTCTCCAGACCTGAACCCAATGAACATCTTTGGAGGGAGCTGAAAGTCCGTATTGCCCAGCGACAGCCCCGAAACCTGAAGGGTCTGGAGAAGGTCTGCATGGAGGAGTGGGCCAAAATCCCTGCTGCAGTGTGTGCAAACCTGGTCAAGAACTACAGGAAACGAATGATCTCTGTAATTGCAAACAAAGGTTTCCATACCAAATATTAAGTTCTGCTTTTCTGATGTATCAAATACTTATATGACTTAAATGTAAAATGTATATCATGCAATAAAATGCAAATGAATTACTTAAAAATCATACAATGTGATTTTCTGGATTTTTGTTTTAGATTCCATCTCTCACAGTTGAAGTGTACCTATGATAAAAAAAAGACAGACCTCTACATGCTTTGTAAGGAGCAAAACCTGCAAAATCGGCATTGTATCAAATACTTGTTCTCCCCACTGTAACTGACCTGAGAGACAGACAGATACATGAATGTCTTGATACAGTTGATACACTATTAGTTTACAGCACTTTATATTCTGACAACACATCTTGGTCTAACAAAAGTGCTTATTCAGAAAACTTCTAAAAGGACTTATTTGAGGCAGAAAGGAGTTGAAGCACTCGATGAAAAAATTAGAGATTAATTTCTTATTTAGTCACTTTATTGGATTGTTCAGGACCGACGTCTCGGTATGCCGGTACGGCTGTGTAGTTGAAAGGAGCCCATTCTAACATACTTCCCACAGCCACTGTGTCAAACGAGACTATGCCCAAGTGCCAAGAGGCACCCTATTGCCTACCTAGTGCACTACTTTTGATGGGGCGTGGTCAAAAATAGTGCACTATATTGGGAACAAGGTGCTGTTTGGGATGCAACCATAGTGTCTCTCCAGACCATCTATCCTGATGATGAGAGACACAGCACGGAGATGAAGCCTACGTCCCGAATGGCACCCTATTTCCTACGTAGTGCACTACTTTTGAAGGGCCCTGGTCAAAAGTAGTACACTGTATAAGGAATAGTGTACCATTTAGGATACAGTCTATGTACTCTCCGGTACATCTGGACTGAACTGCCTCCACATCAATGGATTTTCCTTCAACTAGACTCATTAGTCTGGGGGTCTGAAAAAGCCTTGGTCACTCAGCCTTGGTCACTCAGCCTTGGTCACTCAGCCTTGGTCACTTGGTCAGTCTTGGTCACTCAGTCTTGGTCACTCAGTCTTGGTCACTTGGTCAGCCTTGGTCACTCAGCCTTGGTCACTCAGCCTTGGTCACTCAGTCTTGGTCACTCAGCCTTGGTCACTCAGCCTTGGTCACTCAGTCTTGGTCACTCAGCCTTGGTCACTCAGTCTTGGTCACTCAGTCTTGGTCACTCAGCCTTGGTCACTCAGCCTTGGTCACTCAGTCTTGGTCACTCAGCCTTGGTCACTCAGCCTTGGTCACTCAGCCTTGGTCACTCAGCCTTGGAATTTTTCAGCTGCACTATTGCTACATGTACATGTATATCCAAACTCCATTATTAGATGACATAATACTGAGCTACAACATGGTCCAAGTACTGCTAGAGCCCCTGGAATGACAGTGAACTGTCAGAGTGCATAGACTAAAAGCCTTCCTTCAGTTGTACTGAGGCTCTAGTCTTGTTCAACCACAGAACTTTCTCCCCATTCACCCCCCTCTGCTCTCTTTGTGTCCCCTCTCCCCCCATCTCTACTTCCTTCCCACTCTTTCCTCCTCCTCCTCACCTTTTCCCTTCTCTCCCTCATTCTTTCTCCCCCTACATCCCTCCTTCCCCTACTCTCCTCTCCTCTCCCTCCCCCTCACCTCTTCTCCTTTCCTCCCCCACTCTCCTCTCCCCCTCACCTCTTCTCATTTCATCCCCCACTCTCCTCTCCCCTCACCTCCTTCTCCTCTCCCCTCCCCCTCACCTCTTCTCCTTTCCTCCCCCACTCTCCTCTCCCCTCACCTCTTCTCCTTCCCTCCCCCACTCCCATCTCCCCCTCACCTCTTCTCCTTTCCTCCCCCCCTCCTCTCACCTCTTCTCCTTTCCTGCCCTCCCTCTCCTCTCCCCCTCACCTCTTCTCCTTTCCTTCCCCCACTCTCCTCTCCCCCTCACCTCTTCTCCTTTCCCCCCCACTCTCCTCTCCCCCTCACCTCTTCTCCTTTCCTGCCCTCCCTCTCCTCTCCCCCTCACCTCTTCTCCTTTCCCCCTCCCTCTCCTCTCCCCCTCACCTCTTTACCTTTCCTCCCCCACTCTCCTAACCCCCTCACCTCTTCACCTTTCCTCCCCCACTCTCCTCTCCCCCCTCACCTCTTCTCCTTTCCTCCCCCTCTCCTCTCCCTCTCCTCTCCCCCTCACCTCTTCTCCTTTCCTGCCCTCCCTCTCCTCTCCCCCTCACCTCTTCTCCTTTCCTCCCCCCTCTCCTCTCCCCCTCACCTCTTCTCCTTTCCTCCCCCACTCTCCTCTCCCCCTCACCTCTTCACCTTTCCTACCCCACTCTCCCTCCCCCTCACCTCTTCTCATTTCCTCCCCCTCACTCTCCCCTCACCTCTTCACCTTTCCTCCCCCACTCTCCTCTCCCCTCACCTCTTCACCTTTACTCCCCCACTCTCCTCTCCCCCTCACCTCTTATCCTTTCCTCCCCCCTCTCTTCTCCCCCTCACCTCTTCTCCTTTCCTCCCCTCCCCCACCTCTCCTTTTCCTCCCCACTCTCCCCCTCACCTCTTCTCTTTCCTTTCCTCCCCCACTCTCCTCTCCCCCTCACCTCTTTACCTTTCCCCACTCTCCTAACCCCCTCACCTCTTCACCTTACTCCCCACTCTCCTCTCCCCTCACCTCTTCTCCTTTCCTCCCCCACTCTCCCTCCCCCTCACCTCTTCTCCTTTCCTCCCCTCCCTCTCCTCTCCCCCTCACCTCTTCTCCTTTCCTCCCCCACTCTCCTCTCCCCTCACCTCTTCTCCTTTCCTCCCCTCCCCCTCCTCTCCCCCTCACCTCTTCACCTTTCCTCTCCCACTCTCCTCTCCCCCTCACCTCTTCTCCTTTCCTCCCCCACTCTCCTCTCCCCCTCACCTCTTCTCCTTTCCTCCCCTCCCTCTCCTCTCCCCCTCACCTCTTCTCCTTTCCTCCCCCACTCTCCTCTCCCCCTCACCTCTTCTCCTTTCCTCCCCCACTCTCCTCTCCCCCTCACCTCTTCTCCTTTCCTCCCCCCTCCCCTCTCCTCTCCCCCTCACCTCTTCTCCTTTCCTCCCCCACTCTCCTCTCCCCCTCACCTCTTCTCATTTCCTCCCCTCCCTCCCTCTCTCCCTCTCCCCCTCACCTCTTCACCTTTCCTCCCCCACTCTCCTCTCCCCCTCACCTCTTCACCTTTTCCCCCACTCCCCCACTCTCCCTCTCCCCCTCACCTCTTATCCTTTCCTCCCCCACTCTCTTCTCCCCCTCACCTCTTCTCCTTTCATCCCCCCCTCTCCTCCTCCCCCTCAACCCTCTCCTTTCCTCCCCACTCTCCTCTCCCCTCACCTCTTCTCATTTCCTCCCCCACTCTCTCCTCCTCCCCTCACCTCTTCTCCTTCCTCCCCTCCCTCTCCTCCTCCCCTCACCTCTTCTCCTTTCCTCCCCTCACCTCTTCTCCTTTTCTCCCCCTCCTATCCCCCTCACCTCTTCTCCTTTCCTCCCCTCACCTCTTCTCCTTTTCTCCCCCTCCTTTTCTCCCCCCTCACCTCTTTTCCTTTCCTCCCCTCCCCCTCCTCTCCCCCTCACCTCTTCACCTTTCCTCCCCCACTCTCCTCTCCCCCTCACCTCTTCTCATTTCCCCCCCTCCCCTCTCCTCTCCTCTCCCCCTCACCTCTTCTCCTTTCCTCCCCCACTCTCCTCTCCCCCTCACCTCTTCTCCTTTCCTCCCCCACTCTCCTCTCCCCCTCACCTCTTCTCCTTTCCTCCCCCACTCTCCTCTCCCCCTCACCTCTTCTCCTTTCCTCCCCCACTCTCCTCTCCCCCTCACCTCTTTTCCTTTCCTCCCCTCCCTCTCCTCTCCCCCTCACCTCTTCGCCTTTCCTCCCCCACTCTCCTCCCCCTCACTTATTTTCCTTTCCTCCCCTCCCCCTCCTCTCCCCCTCACCTCTTCTCCTTTCCTCCCCCACTCTCCTCTCCCCCTCACCTCTTCTCATTTCCTCCCCTCCCTCTCCTCTCCTCTCCCCCTCACCTCTTCTCCTTTCCTCCCCCACTCTCCTCTCCCCCTCACCTCTTCTCCTTTCCTCCCCCACTCTCCTCTCCCCCTCACCTCTTCTCCTTTCCTCCCCCACTCTCCTCTCCCCTCACCTCTTCTCCTTTCCTCCCCCAATCTCCACTCCCCTCACCTCTTCTCCTTTCCTCCCCTCCCCCTCCTCCCCCCCTGACCTCTTTGCCTTCCCCCCTCCCCCCCCCTCCTCTCCCCCCTCCCCCTCTTCTCATTTCCTCCCTCTCCCCTCCTCTCCCCCCTCACCTCTTCTCCTTTCCTCCCCCACTCTCCTCTCCCCCTCACCTCTTCTCCTTTCCTCCCCCACTCTCCTCTCCCCTCACCTCTTCTCCTTTCCTCCCCTCCCCCTCCTCTCCCTCTCACCTCTTCTCCTTTCCTCCCCCACTCTCCACTCCCCCTCACCTCTTCTCCTTTCCTCCCCCACTCTCCCTCCCCCTCACCTCTTCTCCTTCCCCCCTCCTCCCCTCCCCCCTCCTTCCTCCCCCTCCCCCTCTCCCTCTCCCCTCACCTCTTCTCCTTTCCTCCCCCACTCTCCTCTCCCCCTCACCTCATCTCCTTTCCTCCCCCACTCTCCTCTTCCCCTCACCTCTTCTCCTTTGCTCCCCTCCCTCTCCTCCTCACCTCTTCTCCTTTCCTCCCCCACTCTCCTCTCCCCTCACCTCTTCTCCTTTCCTCCCTCCCTCCCCTCCTCTCCTCCCCTCACCTCTTCTCCTTTCCTCCCCACTCTCCTCTCCCCCTCACCTCTTCTCCTTTCCTACCCCACTCTCCCCTCTCCCCTCACCTCTTCTCCTTTCCTCCCCCACTCTCCTCTCCCCTCACACTCTGTCAATCCTTTCCTCCCCCACTCTCCTCTCCCCTCACCTCATCTCCTTTGAGCTCCCCCACTCTCCCTCTCCCCTCACCTTGTCTCAGGAAGGAGTTAGAGATGAGGAAGGGAGATAGGGAGAGAAGTTAGGGAAGAGGGGACCCCTCCCCCTCACCTCTTATCCTTTCCTCCCCCACTCTCCTCTCCCCCTCACCTCTTCTCCTTTCCTCCCCCACTCACCTCTCCCCCTCACCTCTTCTCCTTTCCTCCCCTCCCCTCCTCTCCTCTCCCCTCACCTCTTCTCCTTTCCTCCCCCACTCTAGACTATACACACAGCAGTAAAACCTCTCCCCCTCACCTCTTCTCCTTTCCTCAACCCACTCTCCTGACTCACCCCTCACCTCTTCTCCTTTCCTCCCCTCCCTCTCCTCTCCCCTCACCTCTTCTAGATTGTCCTCCCCCACTCTCCTTCCCCCTCACCTCTTCTCCTTTCCTCCCCCAGGTCTCCTCTCCCCCTCACCTCTTCTCCTAAACTCCCCACTCTCCACTCCCCCTCACCACAGACCACTCCATTTCCACCCCTCCCCTCACCTCTTCTCCTTTCCTCCCCCACTCTCCTCTCCCCCTCACCTCTTCTCCTTTCCTCCCCCACTCTCCTCTCCCCCTCACCTCATCTCCTTTCCCCCACTCTCCTCTCCCCCTCACCTCGTCTCCTTTCCTCCCCTCCCCCTCACCTCTTCTCCTTTCCTCCCCTCCCTCTCTGACTCTCCCCGACTGACCTCTTCTCCTTTCCTCCCCCACTCTGGTGACTCCCCCTCACCTCTGACTCCTTTCTTGGTGACTCCCCCACTCTCCTCTCCCCTCACCTCTTCTGACTGATTCCTCCCCTCCCTGATTGACTGGCCTGACTGACTCTCTGACTGACCCCTGGCCCCTCTTCTCCTTTCCTCCCCCACTCTCCTCTCCCCCTCACCTCTTCTCCTTTCCTCCCCCACTCTCCTCTCCCCCTCACTGACCTCTTTGACTCCTTTCCTCCCCTCCCTCTCCTCTCCCCCTCACCTGATTCTCCTTTCCCTCCCCTGACTCTGATTCCCCTCACCTCTTCTCCTGATTTCCTCCCCCACTGACTCCTCTCCCCCTCACCTCTTCTCCTTTCCTCCCCCACTCTCCTCTCCCCTCACCTCTTCTCCTTTCCTCCCCTCCCTCCCTGGTGACTGACTCACCTCTTTCCTTTCCTCCCCCACTCCTTCCTCTCCCCCTCACCTCTTCTCCTTTCCACCCCCCGTCTCCTAAATCCCCTCACATTCTTTTCCTCCCCCACTCTCCTCTCCCCCCACCCTTCTCCTTTCCTCCCCCACTCTCCCTCCCCTCACCTCTTCTCATTTCCTCCCTCCCTCTCCTCTCCCCTCACCTCTTCTCCTTTCCTCCCCCACTCTCCTCTCCCCCTCACCATTCATCCATCCATCCCCCACTCTCCTCCCCCCTCACCTCATCCATCCTTTCCTCCATCCCCCTCCTATCATCCCCCTCAAGCTTCTCCTTTCCTCCCCAAACCTCATTATCCCCCCTCACCTCTTCTCCCTCCTTACTTTCTCCTTTCCAACCCTCAAACACACTCTCACTACATCTGTTGGATCACTGTGTGGCAATCTGTTGTAGGCAAGACAGTGTCCTATAAATTTGACAACATCCGTGAGTTTGATATTATTTGAGCTCTGCAGTGAAGCCCTCCTTTAGGTCATTGCCATATATTAGAGGGAGGGAAGACAGGAAGGAGGGAGGGAAGACAGAAAGGATGGAGAGATGAGGGAGGGAGGGAAGACAGAAAGGATGGGGAGGGGGGAGAGGGAGGGGGAGGGAGGGAGAGAGGAGGGAGGGGAGGAGAGGGAGGTTTCAAAGAGGGAGAATAGGAGTCCTGGAGGGAGGACCAGAGAGCAGTGGGGGAGGATGGAGAGAGATGTTAATATTGGGATGGAGGGAAGACAGAGAGGAATGTTAGAGATGCCCTTTAGGTTAAATGATGGCAGGAGACACTGTTGGACAAAGGAGTTAGAGATGAGGAAGGGAGATAGGGAGAGAAGTGTAGGGAAAGGGGACAATGCAAGAATTCACCAAACCCCTTTAGACTGAGTAGTAGAAGATTATCTATCCGCTCTGTAATATTAGTAATACACCACCTAAAATGTATTCCCAAACCTTCCATACACAACAACACAGACACACACACACACACACACACACACACACACAAACACACACAACACACACACAGGACACACAACACACACACACACACACACACCATATATTTAGACTATACTATTACGAGCAGTACTGTAAAACAGAAGAAAAAAAAAACTATTGAGGGCTGTACAAATCAACCTACTCCGGAACGTACACATGACAGAATCACAAGGACACACCTGTCTGGCTCATCTTTACAGCTCCAGTGTTTGGTGTCTCTTGTCTGCTGGTAAACAGTAAACACAGCTGTGTGTAGATTGTTGTAAATAAATATGCCATTCAGATCCTCATCAATTTGTTGTACGAAAGGCTCAGGTGGCCTGAACACACGTCCCCTAAGGGACCACCCACATAAACCACCCACGACACAGACACACACCCAGACACACACACAGATCACCCACATAAACCACCCACTGGGTGAAACACAGACACACACCCATCATGTGTGACCTGTTGCCACAAGAAAATGATACACACAGTGAAGAACAAACACCACAACACAACACATTTACATTTACCACTTTAATTACACACACATCATTACAACACTGTATACACACATACATATGACATACAAATGTCTTTATTCTTTTGGAACTTGTGAGTGTAACACTGTTGATTTTTTATTGTTTACACTTTTGTTTATTATTATCTATTTCACTGACTCCAAACAAGATGTCCTTAAGGGACTAGATTGGATCAAAATGCACTATGAATGTCTCCTGCATTCTGCTGAGTCTTGGTTTAACAGGAGGGCAGATTCACAGTGAAACAGCTCAACCTGTTATGTTACAGTGTGGTCCTGTGTAGCTTGGCTCATATGGCACCTCTTAAGAGAAACAGTGTGCTGACTTGACTGACTGACTGTGGTGACTGACTTCTGACTGAGGAAACAGTGACTGACTCTCTGACTGACTGGCCTATGTTAGGAAACTGACTGACTCTCCTTGACTGGCCTTGGTGACTGAACACTGGTCCTGACTGACTGATTGACTGACTGACTGATTAACTGGCCTTGGTGACTGACTCTCTGAGCTTGACTGATTGACTGGCCTTGGTGACTGACTCTCTGACTGACTGATTGACTGGCCTTGGTGACTGACTCTCTGATTCAGAATGGTAGGAATCAGATCATTGCCTCCTTCCTCTTCCCCAATCAGGACTGGCCATTGGCTGTTATGTTAGTGAAAAGGTTGCCATGACACCTTGGCTGTTATATAGGAAACTCTGTGGCTTGACTGATAAATCACCAAACATGGTTAATCAACCCACCCACCCACCCACCCACCCACCCACTCATCCATCCATCCATCCACCCACTCATCCATCCATCCACTCATCCATCCATCCACCCACTCATCAATCCATCCACCCACCCACTCATCCATCCATCCATCCACCCACTTGGCTGTTACCCAACATCCATCCATCCACCCACTCATCCATCCATCCACCCACTCATCAATCCATCCACCCACCCACTCATCCATCCATCCACCCACCCACTCATCCATCCATCCACCCACTCATCAATCCATCCACCCACCCACTCATCCATCCATCCACCCACTCATCCATCCATCCATCCATCCACCCACTCATCAATCCATCCATCCACCCACTCATCAATCCATCCACCCATCCAGAGGAAGCAAGTTTGAGTGAAACATCATCATTATTCCAAATCCGTTGGTCCCTGAACTCTTCCGACCAACTCGGAGACAAGGCACTAACCTTTCCTATAGCAGCTAATTGTTCCAAGACACCACCAATTGGATGAGTCTACCAGGAAGCCTGCAAAACAACTTCTAATATATTCCTTAATTAATTCAGGAAATGTTATCCTTTCCTGTGCAGATGTTTTCTGTTTTCTGTTTTGCACTCAGAAACCGTCTTACTCCTCCAGATGGTGGCAATGTTAGGAAACTTTCAGAGGAGAAACAGTGAGAGACAGAGAGAGACAGATGAGAGCTGTTAACTGAGACAGAGCTGCATTTCCTGACAAAATATAACAAATATACAACAATGAGAGAGTGTCATTTCCCCAAATCTGAAACCCTTATTCAAGGTTTCAAAGACCTCTCTGATGAGAATAGGCTTCCGTCCTGTTGGGGAGGACCAGAGAGCAGTGGGTTCCTGCACTACAGACACTGCCTGTGTCTGACAGACCAACCAGCCAGCATCTGTCCTCTTTTATTATTGCTATTGTTAAATGTATGGTTATATTCACCCTTGGTTATTGTTCTTACTGTTGTCCCATTGACAATATTGATGATTATTATTTAAATTATGTTAATATTGGGATGGAGGGAAGACAGAGAGAGAATCCTGTTATAGACCCCATTGCCCTTTATGGTTGTGAAATCTGTGGTCCACTTATGTTAGGAAACACAAGAATTCACAAATGGGACAAACACCAAATTGAGACTCTGCGACTTTGCAAAAATACTGTGGTCCTCTGTGTACAATGTAAAACACCAAATAATGCATGCAGAGCAGAATTAGGCCGATACCGCTAAATATCAAAATCCAGAAAAGAGACGTTAAATTCACAACCACCTAAAAGGAAGCGATTCCCAAACCTTCCATAACAAAGCCATCAACTACAGAGAGATGAACATGGAGAAGAGTCTGTTAAGGAAACAGTGTGGTCCTGGGCTCTGTTCACAAACACAAACAGACCCAACAGACCCCCAGGACAGCAACACAATAAGACCCAACCAAATCATGAGAAAACAACAAGATAATTACTTGACACATTGGAAAGAATTTACAAAAAAAATTAGTAAAACAGAATGCTATTTGGAAACAGAGAGTACACAGTGGCAGAATACCAGAAACAAATCTTTGACTATGTACAGACTCAGTGAGCATAGCCTTGCTATTGAGAAAGGTGGCTGAATTCAGACCTGGCTCTCAAGAGAAACAGGCTATGTGCTCACTAACCACAAAATGAGGTGGAAACTGAGCTGCACTTGTGGTAACCTCCTGCCTAATGTATGACCATATTGGAGACAGCATATTGCCCTCAGATTACACAAATCCAATTTTGATAAACTCCCATATCTACTGGGTGAAATGTGCCATCATAACAGCAAGATGTGTGACCTGTTGCCACAAGAAAATGATAACCAGTGAAGAACAAACACCATTGTAAATACAACCTATTTATGGTTATTTATTTTCCCTTTTGTACTTTAACTATTTACACATCATTACAACACTGTATAAAGACATAATATGACATTTGAAATGTCTTTATTCTTTTGGAACTTGTGAGTGTTTACTGTTGATTTTTTATTGTTTATTTCACTTTTGTAAATTATTATCTATTTCCTGATCTCCAAACAAGATGTTCTGGAAATAAGGTCAGGCTATAGATTGGATCAAAACACTATGAATTCATCCTGCATTCTGCTAAGAGTCTTGGTTTAGGAAACAGGGAGGAGAACCATACAGGCAGCTTGGCTGTTATTCACAGTGTAGTTACTCTCAATAACAGCTCAACCTGTTATGTTAGGAAACAGTGTGGTCCTGTGTAGCTTGGCTGTTATGTTAGGAAACAGTGTGGTCCTGTGTAGCTTGGCTGTTATGTTAGGAAACAGTGTGGTCATGTGTAGCTTGGCTGTTATGTTAGGAAACAGTGTGGTCCTGTGTAGCTTGGCTGTTATGTTAGGAAACAGTGTGGTCCTGTGTTAGGCTTGGCTGTTATGTTAGGAAACAGTGTGGTCCTGTGTAGCTTGGCTGTTATGTTAGGAAACAGTGTGGTCCTGTGTAGCTTGGCTGTTATGTTAGGAAACAGTGTGGTCCTGTGTAGCTTGGCTGTTATGTTAGGAAACACTGTGGTCCTGTGTAGCTTGGCTGTTATGTTAGGAAACAGTGTGGTCCTGTGTAGCTTGGCTGTTATGTTAGGAAACACTGTGGTCCTGTGTAGCTTGGCTGTTATGTTAGGAAACACTGTGGTCCTGTGTAGCTTGGCTGTTATGTTAGGAAACAGTGTGGTCCTGTGTAGCTTGGCTGTTATGTTAGGAAACACTGTGGTCCTGTGTAGCTTGGCTGTTATGTTAGGAAACAGTGTGGTCCTGTGTAGCTTGGCTGTTATGTTAGGAAACACTGTGGTCCTGTGTAGCTTGGCTGTTATGTTAGGAAACACTGTGGTCCTGTGTAGCTTGGCTGTTATGTTAGGAAACAGTGTGGTCCTGTGTAGCTTGGCTGTTATGTTAGGAAACAGTGTGGTCCTGTGTAGCTTGGCTGTTATGTTAGGAAACACTGTGGTCCTGTGTAGTTTGGCACTGAGTGCTCTTTTCTCCTGTCCCACCTGCTCGCCCTGGGCTGCTATCTGAAGACACTGTCCCACCTGTCCACTCTGGTCTGCTATCTGAAGACACTGTCCCACCTGCTCGCCCTGGGCTGCTATCTGAAGACACTGTCCCACCTGTCCACTCTGGTCTGCTATCTGAAGACACTGTCCCACCTGTCCACTCTGGTCTGCTATCTGAAGACACTGTCCCACCTGTCCACTCTGGTCTGCTATATGAAGACACTGTCCCACCTGTCCACTCTGGTCTGCTATCTGAAGACACTGTCCCACCTGTCCACTCTGGTCTGCTATCTGAAGACACTGTCCTACCTGTCCACTCTGGTCTGCTATCTGAAGACACTGTCCCACCTGTCCACTCTGGTCTGCTATCTGAAGACACTGTCCCACCTGTCCACTCTGGTCTGCTATCTGAAGACACTGTCCCACCTGTCCACTCTGGTCTGCTATCTGAAGACACTGTCCCACCTGTCCACTCTGGTCTGCTATCTGAAGACACTGTCCTACCTGTCCACTCTGGTCTGCTATCTGAAGACACTGTCCTACCTGTCCACTCTGGTCTGCTATCTGAAGACACTGTCCTACCTGTCCACTCTGGTCTGCTATCTGAAGACACTGTCCCACCTGTCCACTCTGGTCTGCTATCTGAAGACACTGTCCTACCTGTCCACTCTGGTCTGCTATCTGAAGACACTGTCCCACCTGTCCACTCTGGTCTGCTATCTGAAGACACTGTTCCACCTGTCCACTCTGGTCTGCTATCTGAAGACACTGTCCCACCTGTCCACTCTAGTCTGCAATATGAAGACACCACACAACCAAGCAGATCCACAATGACATTTGCGAAACGTGTGCGTGACCAATAAAATGTGATTTGATTTGAAATACTAGCCCACTCTGGACTGCCAACTGAAGACACCACACTACCAAAACCTGGTGAGATCTTTCATATACTTTGAGCAAATGATTTAGCCTGCCTTGAGTGGGTGGAGTTTACAGTTTTGGGACTATTCTGTTGGTTACATTGCACTATGCAAGCTCAAATCGAACATAGATACAGCATTTGAAATGATTTCTAATACTATTTGAACCCAGGTCTTCACACCACTGCACTAGAGAGGAAGGAACTGGCTCAGAGAACACCAGTGGCCCTTTGCACTTGGAAAAGCCTCAATAAAATAGGATTTGTTCCAGTTGTTTCCTGAGGGTTAAGATGGGGCAGACGAGTTTTGTGTGTGTGTGTGTGTGTGTGTGTGTGTGTGTGTGTGTGTGTGTGTGTGTGTGTGTGTGTGTGTGTGTGTGTGTGTGTGTGTGTATATGTGTGTGTGTGTGTGTGTGTGTGTGTGTGTGTGTGTGTGTGTGTGTGTGTGTGTGTGTGTTACTGAGGGTTAGAGGGGATATGTGTGTGCAGTGACAGAACAGTGTAGCCGACAGCTGTGGTGTGCTGTGTGTTGTGTTTCCACTGTTGTGACTGACTGGTGTGTGTTCCAATTGGGTATTCACTATATAGTGCACTGATTTGTGTGTGTGCCCATGTGTGTGTCAAAAGTGTGTTTATGAGGGTTAGAGGGGATTTGGGTCGGACATAATGTGAAGACAGAACATTAACTCCCAGCCAGCTGAATTGGCAGCGGCTCAAAACGCAGCTTAGCTGATTTTCCTTTTCCACTGTTCTGACTGACTGGCACACAATAGGTGTATTCCAATTGGGACCCTGATTCACTATATAGTGCACTGATTTGGACTGATGGGCCCATAAGCCTCTTGATCTGATGGGCTGATGGGCTGATTGGCTGATGGGCTGTTGGGCTGATGGGCTGATTTGGGCTGATGGGCTGATTGGCTGATGGGCTGATGGGCTGATGGGCTGATGGGCTGATGGGCTGATGGGCTGATGGGCTGATGGGCTGATGGGCTGATGGGCTGATTGGCTGATGGGCTGATGGGCTGATTGGCTGATTGGCTGATGGGCTGTTGGGCTGTTGGGCTGATGGGCTGATGGGCTGATGGGCTGATTGGCTGATGGGCTGTTGGGCTGTTGGGCTGATGGGCTGATGGGCTGATGGGCTGTTGGGCTGATGGGCTGATGGGCTGATGGGCTGATAACATGGTTGACTTAAGACACAGCAGATCAGATGACCAAAGATTAGAGCTATCAGCAATCGTTGGTTTCTTTCTCTCCTGGCACTTTTTCCCTCTCTGTCTAAGTCTGTGGAAATCACATACAGATAGCCACTTTGTTTACATACTCATCTCATATGTATATACTGTACTGTACATTGCCTATGCCGCTCTGTACCATCACTCATTCATATATCTTTATGTACATATTCTTTATCCCTTTACACTTATGTGTATAAGGTAGTAGTTTTGGAATTGTTAGCTAGATTACTCGTTGGTTATTACTGCATTGTCAGAACTAGAAGCACAAGCATTTCGCTACACTCGCATTAACATCTGCTAACAATCTGTATGTGACAAATACAATTTGATATGATTTGATTTATGACAAATCTGGGCAACAGTCCCTCGTTTGACCACTAATAATAAATAATATAATAATAACCACTAGATGGCAAACTAGCTTCATGGATGATGGAATAGTAGCAAGGCTGCCAGAGTAGGAGGTAGAGAAGAGCCAACACGAGTCCACTATAAAGCTGTAAGCCTTGTGAGTGGGTGGGGGTGGATAGATATCCTTAAAGCATGAATGCAGCTATGATGTGTGTTGGGTAACATCCATAATTACTGCAGTTTGGCAATTAACTACTTAATTGCGTGAAGGAGAAGCGGTTCGTTGTGGTATGTGAGATTGGGAAAGAAAAGGAGAGAGGAGATGGAGAAAGATGTGAGAGAGATAGAGGGGAGAGATGGAGAGAGAGGGGGGGAGAGAAGGGAGAGATGGAGAGAAAGAGAGAGCGAGGGGGGAAGGGGGAGATGGAGAGAAAGAGAGAGAGAGGGGGGAAGGGGGAGATGGAGAGAAAGAGAGAGAGAGGAGGGAAGGGGGAGATGGAGAGAAAGAGAGAGAGAGGGGGAAGGGGGGGAGATGGTGAGAAAGAGAAAGAGGGTGGGTGGGAGAGAGACGAAGAGAGAGGGGGAGCAAGGGTGTGTGATTGTGTGATAGAGAGACAAACAGATATGGAGAAGGAGTAAGAGACAGAGAGAGAGAGAGAGTGGGAGAGAGGGGGAGAGAGAGGAGAGATGGAGAGAGAGAGATGACAGATGGAGAGATGGAGATAAAGGGGGTATAGTGAGAGACGAAGAGAGAGAGAGATGGAGAGATGGAGAGAAAGAGAAGGGGCGAGAGACAAAGAGAGAGAGTAAGGGTGATAGATAGTGAGAAAAATTAGAACGTGAGAGAGAGGGAGAGAACAAGAATGCGAAAGATAGAGAGAGAGAGAGAGAGAGAGAGAGAGAGAGAGAGAGAGAAAACAAGAGATTTATTTCCTCTTCCCTCTCCTTCTGTCTCTGCTGTAGTGAAGTGATACAGGTATTATCATAATACAGGTGTTGTCACACAGTGAAAGTAGAGAAGACACTGTATCTTCGAGAGGACTGAACACACACACACGCACACACGCACGCACACACACACACACGCACGCACGCACGCACGCACGCACGCACGCACGCACGCACGCACACACACACACACACACCATATATTTCGACTATAATATTTACGAGCAACAAAATCAAATAAAATACCCCACACAGAATGTTACAGAGAATGAGACACGAACTAATACTGTATAACCGATGGGAGTTGAACCTCGGTCATCTGCTTGCCAACCCAACATCTTAACCATTCCACCAATAGGACATCCTCAAAGCCTGAGGATGCCAAGTGTCATGGCTACCTCATCAGGATAGTGTGAATAGAAATCGTCTCTGAATCACTAGCGCAGTATCTCCCATGTCACAATGCTACTAGCTACAGTTGAAGTCGGAAGTTTACATACACTTAGGTTGGAGCCATTAAAACTCTTTTTTCAACCACTCCACACATTTCTTGTTAACAAACTATAGTTTTGGCAAGTCGGTTAGGACATCAACTTTGTGCATGACACAAGTAATTTTTCAAAATATTGTATTACAGACAGATCATTTAACTTATATTTCACTGCATCACAATTCCAGTGGGTCAGAAGTTTACATATACTAAGTTGACTGTGCCTTCAAACAGCTTGGAAAATTCCAGAAAATGATGTCATGGCTTTAGAAGCTTCTGATAGGCTAATTGACATAATTTGAGTCAATTGGAGGTGTACCTATGGATGTATTTCAAGGCCTACCTTCAAACTCTTTGCTTGACATCATGGGAAAATCAAAAGAAATCAGCCAAGACCTCAGAAAAAAGCCTGGTTCATCCTTGGGAGCAATTTCCAAACGCCTGAAGGTACCATTTTCATCTGTACAAACAATAGTATGCAAGTATAAACACCATGGACCACGCAGCCATCATACCGCTCAGGAAGGAGACGCTTTCTGTCTCCCAGAGATTAACATACTTTGGTGAGAAAAGTGCAAATCAATCCCAGAACAACATCAAAGGACCTTGTGAAGATGCTGGAGGAAAACGGGACAAAAGTATCTATATCCACAGTAAAATGAGTCCTATATTGACATAACCTGAAAGGAAGCTCAGCAAGGAAGAAGCCACTGCTCCAAAACCACCATAAAAAAGCCAGACTATGGTTTGCAACTGCACATGGGGACAAAGATCGTACTTTTTGGAGAAATGTCCTCTGGTCTGATGAAACAAAAATAGAACTGTTTGGCCATAATGACCATCGTTATGTTTGGAGGAAAAAGAGGGAGGCTTGCAAGCCAAAGAACACCATCCCAACCGTGAAGCACGGGGGTGGCAGCATCATGTTATGGGGCTACTTTGCTGCAGGGACTGGTGCACTTCACAAAATAGATGGCATCATGAGGAAGGAAAATTATGTGAATAGATTGAAGCAACATCTCAAAACATCAGTCAGGAAGTTAAATCTTTGTCGCAAAGGCGTCTTCCAAATGGACAATGACCCCAAGCATACTTCCAAAGTTGTGGCAAAATGGCTTAAGGACAACAAAGTCAAGCTATTGGAGTGGCCATCACAAAGCCCTGACCTCAATCCTATAGAAAATTGGAGGGCAGAACTGAAAAAGCATGTGCGAGCAAGGAGGCCTACAAACCTGATTCAGTTACACCAGCTCTGTCAGGAGGAATGGGCCAAAATTCGGCCAATTTATTTTGGGAAGCTTGTGGAAGGCTACCCAAAGCATTTGACCCAAGTTAAACTATTTAAAGGCTATGCTACCAAATACCAATTGAGTGTATGTAAACTTCTGACCAACTGGGAACGTGATGAAAGAAATTAAAGCTTAAATAAATCATTCTCTCTACTATTAATCTGACATTTCACATTCTTAAAATAAAATGGTGATCCTAACTGACCTAAGACAGGGAATTTGTACGAGGATTAAATGTCAGGAATTGTGAATGTATTTAGCTAACGTGTACGTAAACTTCCGACTTCAACTGTACACCTCTAATTTAGACTTAACAACTCCTAAGGAGAGGATAGAAGAAAGGAGAGAGGAGAGATAGGAGAGAAGAAAGGGGAGGAGAGAGGAGAATATAGGAGAGGAGAGAAGAGGAGAGGAGGGGGAGGGAGAAGAGAGAGGAAAGGAGGGAGAGAGGAGAAGAGATGAGAGGGGAGGAAAGGAGAAGAGAGAGGAGGTTGATGATGAAATTATACTAATTAGCATTTTCATGTGAAGAAGGAGAACATGAATTGACATTCAACTCTTGAGTTCAATTTCCTTCTGATCAGCTTGAGGGGGAGGGGGGGGGGCTACACACACTACTTCTTATTGGACCATCCAATTGGTCACATCGTCTCTCAGAGATATTAACGGTTCCGTTCTGGATTTTACATTGGCTGGACTGGGATTCTCAGGAGAAGAGAGTTGAGAGGAAAGGAGGCTGCAAGGACCATAGACACACGTGAGCACGGGCACACGCACACACACACACACACACACACACACACACACACACACACACACACACACACCCTCGCCCTACTGTGCCCTCCCACTCTGCCTGCCTCTAAAATATTCTCATGTTTTATAGGACCATCTAATTTGGTCACGGCGTCTCTCAGAAATATTCACTGTTCGGTTCTGGATTTTGGATTGGCTAGACTGGACTGACATTCTCAGCTGGGATTCTCAGCTGATTCACAGATTGTGAGGTCATTGGAATGCTTGGCAACAGCGGCCATAGAAGTCACAGCACAAATCTGGGATGAGGGTGGTACTGTACAACCAGATGTTGTTCCAGTTAGGGAACATACTGCCCAGTTGATTTCACACACTACATGTTAGAGGTCAGAGAGGTTATAGTCAGCAGGCTGCAGGCTTTTATAGTATACAGGGACCCACAGATAACTGTGCCCAGCCCCACTCTGTATCCATATTGCCTCTAAAATATTAACTCATGTTTTATAGCTGACCATCTAACTCTTGGTCAGCTGTCCTCCGTCTCTCAGAAATATTCACTGTTCGGTTCTGGATTTTGGATTCTCTAGACTGTCCTCCTCTCTCCCTGTCCCTGACATTCTCAGCTGGGATTCTCAGGATTCAGTGCTGTCCCTAATTGGTCTCTCTGAGGTCATTGGAATCTTGGCAAGGCTGCGTCCATAGAAGTCAGCTGTACAGTCCCAAGTCTGGGATGAGCTGGTGGTACTGTCAACCAGATGTTGTTCCAGTTAACTCTTGGAACATCCCTGTCCCTAAGTTGATTTCAGCTGTCCACACTACATGTTAGACTCTTGGTCAGCTGAGGTTATAGTCAGCTTGGCTGCAGGTCCTCCTCTCTCCCTGTCCCTAAGTCTTGGTCTACAGCTGGTCCCTATGTCTTGGTAACTAGCTGTCCTCCTCTCTCCCAGCCAGCTTGGTCTCATCCTCCTCTCTCCCTGTCCCTAGTCTTGGTCTCCATCCCTGTCCCTAGTCTCCTAGCTGTCCTCCTCTCTCCCTGTCCCTAACTCTTGGTCTCTCTAGCTGTCCTCCTCTCTCCCTGTCCCTAACTCTTGGTCTCTCTAGCTGTCCTCCTCTCTCCCTGTCCCTAACTCTTGGTCTCTCTAGCTGTCCTCCTCTCTCCCTGTCCCTAACTCTTGGTCTCTCTAGCTGTCCCCCTCTCTCCCTGTCCCTAACTCTTGGTCTCTCTAGCTGTCCTCTCTCCCTGTCCCTAACTCTTGGTCTCTCTAGCTGTCCTCCTCTCTCCCTGTCCCTAACTCTTGGTCTCTCTAGCTGTCCCCCTCTCTCCCTGTCCCTAACTCTTGGTCTCTCTAGCTGTCCCCCTCTCTCCCTGTCCCTAACTCTTGGTCTCTCTCGCTGTCCCCCTCTCTCCCTGTCCCTAACTCTTGGTCTCTCTAGTTGTCTTCTCACCCTGGGGATGCTTCAGAGTTCATTAGGCCATTGTAGCATGCATCCATTCATCTACACACGTTATTGTAAGGAAGACTCTTCTCCTCACTCTCTTCTCTCACACTCATAATTTATGTAAATATATTTTTTTGCGATGCAGTGCCTTAGACCTCCGCGCCACTCAGGAGGCCCCTCACTCTGGGTTTTATCTTGACTCCAGAACAGAGTGAAATATGGCCTGGGGGTATTTCTGACAGCGTGAAGCCAGACACATGCCACTCTTGGGGAGTTCTATAGCATGAATTGGGCCTGACAGTCACCGGTCAGACCTGAGTTCAAACACTATTTGAGACACAGAGACACACACACATGGAGAGAGAGAGAGAGAGGGAGAGAGAGAGACACACACAGAGAGACTCACAGACACACACACACAGAGAGAGAGAGAGACACACACACAGAGAGAGAGAGAGAGACTCACAGACTCACAGAGACTCACACACACACACGCACACACACACACACACACACACACACACACACACACACACACACACACACACACACACACACACACACACACACACACACACACACACACACACACACACACACACACACACACACACACACACACACACACACACACACACACAGGTCCCATCACCTATCTCTGAGGTGCCATCCTGTAGGTCAGTGGTGTCAGTGGCAGGGCCTTCTACAGCCGACCACCTGACACAAGATATTCTATCAGAAAGACAAAGACATTAGATACAGGAAACACCGCCTCAGGGTGTCATCTACTGATGGAGTCTGACACGGTGTGTGTGTGTGTCGTCGGGGTGAGCATACTCCTCTCTGCTTGGTAGAGCCACGTCCCTTGAGACATTAAGGTGATGTTGTGTGTGTGTGTACGTGTGTGTATGTGTGTGTGAATGAGGACTATGTTCGCTTGGCCAACTAAAGCCAGGCCTACCTTGTCCTCAGCGGATGGGCAGACCTACATTACCACCGCCGTTCAACATGGCCAAACCAACACACACACACACACACACACACACACACACACACACACACACACACACACACACACACACACACACACACACACACACACACACACACACACACACACCCACACACTCCCATAGAGTATCCATCCAGCCAGGCCAGTGAACAATGTGTAATCAGAGTCCTGGCCCTGCTCTCTGTCCTCGGCAGGGTAATCCACTGGCCTCTTAATGGGTGTTTATTTTTTACGCCCGTGGATCCAGCCATACACAGGTGGTGTGTGTGTATGTGAATGTGTGTGTTTGTGTATTTGTGTATGTGTGTGTGTATTTGTGTGTGTTGTGTGTTTGTGTGTCTATGTGTGTTTGTGTATTTGTGTATGTGTGTGTGTATTTGTGTGTGTTGTGTGTTTGTTTGTCTATGTGGGTTTGTGTATTTGTGTATGTGTGTGTGTATTTGTGTGTGTACCTGTGTGTGTGTGTATTTGTGTGTGTGTGTGTGTGTTTATGTGCACGTGTGTGTGTATGCGTGTGTGTGTTTGTGCATGTGTGTGTGTACGTGTGTGTGTGTGTGTGTGTGTGTTTATGTGTGTGTTTGTGTATGCGTGTGTGTGTGTGTATGTGTATGTGTGTCTCACTGGGAGCCAGGAGAGACAGCCAGATAAATCATCACTCTGAGCATCTGTCCTCTCTCCCCCATGTGCCAAACACTTCCCCCCGTCTCCCCCCTTCTCTCTGTTCTCACCCATCTCGACTCTGTTTCCTTCTCTCCCCCATTCCTTCCTCCGTTCCAACCAACTCTCAGTCCAAATCTGAAGACCTGTTCATAGATATTTGGGTTGCCCCTTCTGCCCCTTTCTGTCCTGTCCTCACCTGGTCTTGTTCAACAAAGGGATAACACTGTTAAAATACACCCGCACCGCCTGTGTCCTCCACTCCTGAACATGACAGAAAGGTTGTAAATCTTGTCATAAAATCTCAGCTGTGAGCCCTGTGCTGACCTGTAAATGATCTTTGTTGTGTCACTCGGTCTCTGAGCTCCAACGGTCTATCCTGCATGGGTCATGTAATACTGTACTGGAGCTGGTAGACACCTACCTGCTACTACTAGCTGCTAGCTAGCTACATACCTCTACCATTCCATAAGGCTACCGTTTTAAACCATAGGCCTCCATACAACTTTATCTACTGATAGCGTGTTACACACCTGCATAGTAGCATACCATCATTTATCTAACCTCTGGTTGTTTTAAAGTTACACTGCCCCATATCCACTCACTGGAGTGGGCTAGGCAATACTGCACTGTGGCTAGCCTAGTTACCTGCTACATACTGCACTGTGGCTACCCTAGCTACCTGCTACATACTGCACTGTGGCTACCCTAGCTACCTGCTATATACTGCACTGTGGCTACCCTAGCTACCTGCTACATACTGCACTGTGGCTACCCTAGCTACCTGCTACATGCTGCACTGTGGCATAGCACCTAGCTACCTGCTACATACTGCACTGTGGCTAGCCTAGCATACTGCACTGTGGCTAGCCTACATACATACTGCACTGTGGCTAGCCTAGCTACCTGCTACATACTGCAACTGCTAGCCTGTGCTACCTGCTACCTACATACTATATAGCCTGCACTGTGGCTAGCCTATACTGTATTGTGGCTACCCTACCTGCTACATACTGTACTGTGCATATTGCTACCCTAGCTACCTGCTACATACTGTACTGTGGCTAGCCTAGCTACCTGCTACATACTATAGAAACCTAGTAATACATACTGCTGTGTATAGAATACACCTGTATGGTAGAAGAGAACCCTGTGGTGAATACAGTACACCTGTATGGTAGAAGAGAACCCTGTGCTGAATACAGTACACCTGTATGGTAGAAGAGAACCCTGTGGTGAATACAGTACACCTGTATGGTAGAAGAGAACCCTGTGGTGAATACAGTACACCTGTATGGTAGAAGAGAACCCTGTGGTGAATACAGTACACCTGTATGGTAGAAGAGAACCCTGTGGTGAATACAGTACACCTGTATGGTAGAAGAGAACCCTGTGGTGAATACAGTACACCTGTATGGTAGAAGAGAACCCTGTGGTGAATACAGTACACCTGTATGGTAGAAGAGAACCCTGTGGTGAATACAGTACACCTGTATGGTAGAAGAGAACCCTGTGGTGAATACAGTACACCTGTATGGTAGAAGAGAACCCTGTGGTGAATACAGTACACCTGTATGGTAGAAGAGAACCTGTACACCTGGTAGAAGAGAACCCTGTGGTGAATACAGTACACCTGTATGGTAGAAGAGAACCCTGTGGTGAATACAGTACACCTGTATGGTAGAAGAGAACCCTGTGGTGAATACAGTACACCTGTATGGTAGAAGAGAACCCTGTGGTGAATACAGTACACCTGTATGGTAGAGAACCCTGTGGTGAGAACCTGTATGGTAGAAGAGAACCCTGTGGTGAATACAGTACACCTGTATGGTAGAAGAGAACCCTGTGGTGAATACAGTACACCTGTATGGTAGAAGAGAACCCTGTGGTGAATACAGTACACCTGTATGTAGAAGAGAACCCTGTGGTGAATACAGTACACCTGTATGGTAGAAGAGAACCCTGTGGTGAATACAGTACACCTGTATGGTAGAAGAGAACCCTGTGGTGAATACAGTACACCTGTATGGTAGAAGAGAACCCTGTGGTGAATACAGTACACCTGTATGGTAGAAGAGAACCCTGTGGTGAATACAGTACACCTGTATGGTAGAAGAGAACCCTGTGGTGAATACAGTACACCTGTATGGTAGAAGAGAACCCTGTGGTGAATACAGTACACCTGTATGGTCCAAGAGAACACTGTGCCAACAATGATTCACCTGTGTGGTAGAAGAGAACCCTGTGGTGAAAACAGTACTACCTGTATGGTGATTCTGTCAATAACTTACCAACTCTCAGCCTGTGGTTACAGTACACCTGTATGGTAGAAGAGAACCCTGTGGTGAATACAGTACACCTGTATGGTAGAAGAGAACCCTGTGGTGAATGGTACACCTCTAATGGACTCAGCCATATACTCCAACCCTTTCGTGATATGTCCTCCTTCAAAACCCCACCTGAGTGAGCTGTCAAAACAGAAACCTGTGGTGCCAACTACATAACACTCCTGAAGGCCCGCAGGCTAACTTTCTAATGGAACACCCCCCCTTATCACTTTACCTGTCTCAAAACAGAATCCACCCCATCACTTTACCTGTCTCATAACTCCTCCCCTATCACTTTACCTGTCTCATAACCTCCCCCATCACTTTACCTGTCTCATAACTCCTCCCCTATGTTACCTGTCTCATAACTCCTCCCCCTGTATCACTTTACCTGTCTCATAACTCCTCCCCTATCACTTTACCTGTCTCATAACTCCTCCCCTATACTTTACCTGTCTCATAACTCCTCCCCTATCACTTTACCTGTATCATAACTCCTCCCCTATCACTTTACCTGTCTCATAACTCCTCCCCTATCACGTTACCTGTCTCATAACTCCTCCCCTATCACTTTACCTGTCTCATAACTCCTCCCCTATCACGTTACCTGTCTCTGTCAGCCTCTGTCAGCCTCCCCACTCTCTTTCTCTCTCTACACAGTTTTTCTACTCAAAGTGAGCCTGAGCCAATGCCATTAAAAATAATAGAAACATTAAGTACACTGGGTAGGAAATATTATCTCCAAACAACATTACTCTTGTAGCTGTACCATGGAGAGTCATAGCAATGAATTTGGTTGTCAGAACAAAACAGATTTCTCATTCCCAAATATGGTTACAAGACAAGAGCTAGCTGGTATTTACTGTACACCTGTAGTAGGTTGACAAAATACATTTGGTGAATACCTAAAACACAACCTTGATATAAAGTAGATGAATCTGAGTCTATCCATTGAAACATGGATGGCTTGTCATTGTGTCAGCCTGATCAGTGATAGACTTTAGAGGGTGATGGAGAGGAAATGGTGGCACTGAGTTAGAGAACCCCCACTCTCCACCTTGTTGCACCTTGTTGGCACACACAGCACGTGTACTTGGGAGGAAATGGTGAGCAGGGTGAAGGAAAATGTATTATCATCATCTGTAGTTTGTCTTTACCCTTGAGAGAGAATCTGATGAATCCTGCCTCCCGGGCAGAGCTGAAAAACCACTTCCTACCACCTCCTCCCAGGCCAGTGGAAGGGTTAGGGGTTCATGGGAGGAGGGGTGAAAGAGAAGGAGGAGGATGAAAAGAGGAGTAGGGTGAGAATGAGGAGGAGGAAGAGACAGAGGAGGAGAAGGTGGGGGAGGGAGGAGAAGGAAGAGACAGAGGAGGAAAAGGTGGGGGAGGAGGAGAAGTAGAGGAGGAGGAATACAGAGGAAGTAGGTGGGTGAGGAGAAGAGGTGAGGGAGGAGGAGGAAGAGACAAAGGAGGAAGTGGTGGGGGAGGAGGGGGATGAGAAGGTGGGTGGAGGAGGAGGAGACAGAGGAGGAGGAGGTGGGGGGAGGTGGAGGAGGAGGAAGAGACACCTGGGGGAGGTGGGGGGAGGAGAACCCTGTGGAGGAGGAGGAGGAGACAGAGGAGGAGGAGGTGGGGGAATACAGGACAGGAGGAGGAGGAAGAGACAGAGGAAGAGGAGGGGGAGGAGGGGGGGATGAGAAGGTGGGTGGAGGAAGAGACAAAGGAGGAAAGGTGGGAGGGAGCCAAGGAATGAGGGAGGAAGGTGATGTCAGGTGGGAGGAGGAGGTGGGGGAGGAGAAGAAGGAGGAGGAAGAGACAAAGGAGAGGTGGGGAGGAGGAGAAGGTTGGGGGGAGGAAGACAGAGGAGGAGGAGGAAGGTGGCCTCTAAGGAGGAGCCATAGGAGGAGGAAGAGACAGAGGAGGAGGACCTGAGGAGCTGCAAAGGAGAAAGGAGGACTATAAGGAGGAGGAACTTTCTCATAGAGGACCTCCCTTAGGATGATAAAGGTGGGGGGAGACAGAGGAGGAGGAGGTGGGGGAGGACAGACAGACATGGCTATTGGTTACCCCACTGGTCTGGGGCTTAAAGTGGCAGCTGCTAGGGACTTGTTAGGACTGGTTGGGTCATTCAGTACGCCTGGAAAACCCTTAACAGTACTAACACCCTCAGATACAAGTACCGCTCATAGAAATATTATTACTTTAAGAGGGATGAACTCCTCCCCTTGAAATGTCTGTGCGAGTAGGTACTCCTATATCTCTATATGTTACCACTCCTCCCTCTATCATGTTACCATCTCTGTCAGTGCCTCTGTCAGCCTCCCCCATTGAACTTTCTCTCTCTACACAGTTTTCTAGGCTCAAACATAAAGATATAAAATGTATTAAAAATAATAGAAGAATTAAGTACAACTGGGACAAATATTATCTCCAAACAACATTTACTGGATATTTAGCTGTACCATGGAGAGTCAAAAACTGAAAATTTGGTTGTCAGAACAAAACAGATTTCTCATTCCCAAATATGGTTACAAGAGCAAACTCTCTCCAGAAGAATACCTAAAACACAACCTTACAGTGAGGATCTCTGAATGATCCAATGTTGACCTAAATGACTGATGATGATAAATACAATCTATCCATTGTAACCATGGATCCTTGTAAATGCACCTGCACTGTGATAGACTTTAGAGGGTGTTAAATGGTGGCGCAGAGAGCATCCACCTTGTTGCACCTTGTTGGCACACACAGCACGTGCTAACTTGGGGAGATACTGTTGGGAAAGAAAGTTTATCATCATCTGTAGTTTGTCTTTACTTGAGAAAAGATTTGCCCGGGCAGAGCTGAAAAACATCCCTACCACCTCCTCCCAGGCCAGTGGAAGGGTTAGGGGTTGAAATGGAAGGAGTATCAGACCACTGCAAATGTAAAGTCCTGGGTCCCTCTAGGAACTTTCAGAGACAGAGGAGAAGACTGATCAGAGATGCAGACAGAGGCCATGATCCTCTGGATGAACTGAGAGGGAGGATCTAGAGGAGAAGGTGGGAGACTCTGTCCATAGGACAACAATCAGTCATAGGAGCACAAATTGACCTTTATGGAAGAGTGGCAAGAAGAGGAGGATTTCTTAAAGATATCCATAAAAAGGTTGTTTACAGAGTTTGCCACAAGCCACCTGGGAGGACACACCAAACATGTGGAAGAAGGTGCTCTGGTCAGATGAAACCAAAATTGAAGGTTTTTGGAAGGGAGCAGAAACGGATGTTTGGGGGAGGGAGGAAGAACACAGGAGTCAGGACCCTGAACACACCATACCCACTGTCAAACATGGTGGGTGGAGGGCAGGATCATGGTTTGGGAGGGCTTTTCTTCAGCAGGGAGGAGGGAAGATGGTTAAAATTGAGGGAGAAGATGGATGGAGCCAAATACAGGACCAGGTTCTGGAGAGAAAACCTGATGGAGGAGGAAGAAAGACCTGAGAGGTGGGAGGAGGATTTGGAGGAACAAGACAATGATCCAAAGGACAAAGCAAAATCTACAATGGAATGGGAAAAAGGAAACATAGGAGGAGGATTAGAATGGGGGAGACCTAGAAGGGTCCAGGTGTCAAAGGGAGACCTGAATCCAAGGAGAATCTGTGGAAAGAACTGAAAAGGCTGGAGAGACAAATGCTCTCCAGGTGGGGGAACCTCACTGAGGCTGAGCTGGGGGGGAGGAGGAATGGGAAAAAGTAGGTGGGGGATGGCAGAAGACTGGATAGAAGAGACCACTGGACTTGGAGCTTAAAGTGGCAGCAGGAGGAGGCACTACAATGTATTAATTCAGGGGGAGGAGGGCACCCCTCAGACAATACAGCTTTTTGATTTATTACTAAAAAAGCCCTTTGAAATATCCAATAAATGGACGTTCCACTTCATGATTGTGTCCCACTCTCCTTACATCTGATTCTTCACTCTCCTCTACATCTTTATATATTTATGTTTGAAGCCCTGAAATGTGGCAAACTCTCCTCTACATTCATAGTTACCACTCTTTCTACATCTCTATATGTTACCACTCTCCTATACATCTCTATATGTTACCACTCTCCTCTACATCTCTATATGTTACCACTCTCCTCTACACCACTATATGTTACCACTCTCCTCTACATCTCTATATGTTACCACTCTCCTCTACATCTCTATATGTTACCACTCTCCTCTACACCACTATATGTTACCACTCTCCTCTACATCTCTATATGTTACCACTCTCCTCTACATCTCTATGTTACCACTCTCCTCTACATCTCTATATGTTACCACTCTGCTCTACACCACTATATGTTACCACTCTACATCTCTATATGTTACCATCTCTATATGTTACCACTCTCCTCTACATCTCTATATGTTACCACTCTCTCATCTCTACATCTCTACATCTCTATGTTACCACTCTCCTCTACATCTCTATATGTTACCACTCTCCTCTACATCTCTATGTTACCATCTCTACATCTCTATATGTTATCACTCTCCTCTATGTTACATCTCTATATGTTACCACTCTCCTCTACATCTCTATGTTACCACTCTCCTCTACATCTCTACATGTTACCACTCTCTACATATGTTACCACTCTCCTCTACATCTCTATGTTACCATACATGTTACCACTCTCCTCTACATCTCTATATGTTACCACTCTCCTCTACATCTCTATGTTACCACTCTCCTCTATGTTACTCTCCTCATCTCTATATGTTACCACTCTCCTCTACATCTCTATATGTTACCACTCTCCTCTACATCTCTATGTTACCACCATCTCTCACTCTCCTCTACATCTCTATGTTACCACTCTACATCTCTATATGTTACCACTCTCCTCTACATCTCTATGTTACCACTCTACATCTCTACATCTCTACATGTTACCACTCTCCTCTACATCTCTATATGTTACCACTCTCCTCTACATCTCTATATGTTACCACTCTCCTCCATGTTACATCTCTACATATGTTACCACTCTCCTCCTCTACATCTCTAGATGTTACCACTCTCCTCTACATCTCTATGTTACCACTCTCCTCTACATCTCTATGTTACCACTCTCCTCTACACCTCTACATCTCTATATGTTATCACTCTCCTCTACATCTCTACTCTCCTCTACATATTACCACTCTCCTCTACACCTCTATGTTACATCTCTATGTTACCACTCTCATCTCTACACCACTATCTCTACATGTTACCACTCTCCTCTACATCTCTATGTTACCACTCTCCTCTACATGTTACCACTCTCCTCTACACCACTATCTCTATATGTTACCATTTTCCTCTACATCACTGTGGACCAGGGCTGCCATTGGAAACCCCTAAACACCACTACCACTTTCCTGAGATACTGTTACCGTCCTTCATATCCCTATGTGTGGATCAGTGTAGTATCCAGCCATTGGTCAGTTCACAGTCACTTGCCTAACATAGTCAGTTCATTTCCCTAACATACAGTTACTCTCACTCTACAACTATATCATAGAGTCATTGGCGATAGCCCGTCCACTTATACTGTTTTACATTGGATAGCCATGTCACACAGCAAGGCCACAGGGCTCAGCTATAGTAATCCTCTCACCGTGTGACATTCACATAAAAGTGAAAAACTGGAAGGCGCACTAAGAAGAAAGTGTGTAACCTATCAGAGTGCTGAACACCAAAGCCCTGAAACATTAGACATCGGGCTTGCACAGAGTGTATGTGATCTGGCATTGTGCACCGTTATATCACAATGGTTAATGCTGAAAATAACGGGTGGATATAAAGTTATATCATTGCTGTTGGAGAAAAACGTTTGTGTCTAAAATGGCATCCTATTCCCTATATAATGCACTTATTTTGACCAGAGACCTATGGGCCCTGGGTAAAAGGAGAGCACTATCTTGGTATTAGGGTGCCATTTTGGAAGGAACACCATGTCTTGATCAACTCTCCTCATAACATCTGGGGGACATTCACTATCCTGAGAAAATCACTTCTAACCCAACACAGTGATTTATTGACTTACTTCCTGACATGTATCACGTATCTAATGGCTTGGTGAGTTCCCATTCCTATCTCATTGTTGTGAAATGAAGTGTGGACCAGCCAGCCAGCGTGTGGATCATCCCACTTGCTGGGTTTTTACTTGGGTTTTTTTTACGTCGGGGGATCAGTTGGAGGCAAACTATTTCCAACATAATCCCAACCGTTTTTTGATATTTGTGTGTTGTGAATAGTTATACTGTCTCTGCTTACTCAGTCTCTTACAGGGAAATGCTTAACGTTTATGGCTAGTATCCTGGTAGATATCAGCCATTGACAATCACAGCAACACACATACTGTACGTGGCAGATGGCCTTGTGACATCATCACCGCCATCACCGTCATTATCATCATCATCATCATCGTCATTATCACACTAACAAAGACCACAAGATTGATCATTTGTCCTTTACATAAACACCAAAAAAATCATTTTGATGAATTAGCTGAAACAATTTTCAATAATTTATAATGACTATGATTTATAATCCAGATATCTAACAATGTCTTGTATTAAAGGGGTACTTCACCCAACAGACTGAGGGTAATTAGTATATAATTAGATTGACTGTACATCTATAATCACCCAGTGTCAGGGTCTGGCTAATGATCAGAGAAAATAGAACAAGAGGGTTGTGTTCTAAATGGCACTCTATTCACTACGTAGCGCACTAATTTTGACCAGTGAAAATACGTCTCTAGTCAAAAGTAGTGCACTATATAGGGAATATGATGCCATATGGGACACACCCAGAGTCAATACAGGAAAATGAATGGTCTGTGAAATGTAAGACTTCCCATAGCCCAGAGCCATCTCTCTATAATCATCTCTGTTTGATCAATAAGCATCAGAAACGTGAATCCACTCATCCTCTACGATAATGTCTTTATGACCCCTGGGGAAGATCTGGACTGCTGCTCTGTGCATACCAATCATCACATCATCAAGCACAGGCAATGGCATTTACAGTGCATTCAGAATGGATTCAGACGCCTTCCATTTCTCCACATTTTGTTAAGCAGCCTTCTTCTAAAATTAATTAAATTGTTTTTTCCTCTCATCAATCTTCACACAATAAACCCAGAATGACAAAGCAAAGTCAGGTTTTCAGACATTTTTGCAAATGTATTAAAAAAATTATAATAATGAAATATCACATTTACATATGTATTCAGACCCTTTACTCAGGACTTTGTTGAAGCACCTTTGGCAGTGATTACAGCCTCGAGTCTTCTTGGGGTATGACTCTACAAGCTTGAAGATCCTTTCAAGTTCTGTTAGGTTGGATGGGGAGCTTCGCTGCACAGCTATTTTCAGATCTCTCCAGAGATGTTCGATTGGGTTCAAGTTCGGGCTCTGGCTGAGTCACTCAATGACATTCAGAGACTTGTCCCAAAGCCACTCCTGCGCTGTCTTGGCTGTGTGCTTAGGGTTGTTGTCCTGTTGAAAGGTCAACTTTCACCCCAGTCTGAGGTCTTGAGTGTTCTGTATCAAGTTTTCATCAAGGATCTCTCTGTACTTTGCTCCGTTAATCTTTTCCTTGATTCTGACTAGTCTCCCAGTCCCTGCCGCATAAAACATCCCACACCATGCTTCACCATAGGGATGGTATTGGACAGGTGATGAGCGATGCCTGGTTTCCTCCAGACATGACATGTGGCATTCAGGCCAAAGAGTTCAATCTTTTATCAGACCAGAGAATCTTGTTTCTCATGGTCTGAGAGTCCTTTAGGTGCCTTTTGGCAAACTCCAAGCGGGTTATCGTGCATTTTACTGAGGAGTAGCTTCCGTCTGGCCACTCTACCCTAAAGGCCTGATTGGTGGAGTGATGCAGAGATGGTTGTCCTTCTGGAAGGTTCTCCCATCTCTGGAGCTCTGTCAAAGTGACCATTGGGCTCTTGGTCACCTCCCTGACCAAGGGCCTTCTCCCCCGATTGCTCAGTTTGGCAAGCTCTAGGAAGAGTCTTGGTGGTTCCAAACTTCTTCCATTTAAAAATGGCCACTGTGTTCTTGGTACCCTTCCCCAGATCTGTACCTTGACACAATCCTGTCTTGGAGCTCTGAGGACATTTCCTTCAACCACATGGCTTGGTTTTTGCTCTGCCATACACGGTCAACTGTTGGACCTTACAGTGCCTTGCGAAAGTATTCGGCCCCCTTGAACTTTGCGACCTTTTGCCACATTTCAGGCTTTAAACTTAAAGATATAAAACTGTATTTTTTTGTGAAGATTCAACAACAAGTGGGACACAATCATGAAGTGGAACGACATTTATTGGATATTTCAAACTTTTTTAACAAATCAAAAACTGAAAAATTGGGCGTGCAAAATTATTCAGCCCCTTTACTTTCAGTGCAGCAAACTCTCTCCAGAAGTTTAGTGAGGATCTCTGAATGATCCAATGTTGACCTAAATGACTAATGATGATAAATACAATCCACCTGTGTGTAATCAAGTCTCCGTATAAATGCGTTATCTTATGTTATGTTACAATATGTAATGTTATCTTATGTTATGTTACAATATGTACTATTATCTTATGTTATGTTACAATATGTACTGTTATTTTATGTTACAATATGTCATGTTATCTTATGTTATGTTACAATATGCCATGTTACAATATGTCATGTTATCTTATGTTATGTTAAAATATGCCATTTTACAATATGTCATGTTATCTTATGTTGTGTTACAATATGTTATGTTACAATATGTGGTCTGACTCCAAACCATCTCATTTTGGTTGAGGTTGGGTGATTGTGGAGGCCAGGTCATCTGATGCACCACTCCATCACTCTCCTTCTTGGTAAAATAGCCCTTACACAGCCTGGAGGTGGGTTTTGGGTCATTGTCCTGTTAAAAAACAAATGATAGTCCCACTAAGCCCAAACCAGATGGGATGGCGTATCGCTGCAGAATGCTGTGGTAGCCATGCTGGTTAAATAATGCCTTGAATTCTAAATAAATCACAGACAGTGTCACCAGCAAAGCACCCCAACACCATAACACCTCCTCCTCCATGCTTCACGGTGGGAAATACACATGCAGAGATCATCCATTCACCCACACCGCATCTCACAAAGACAATGCGGTTGGAACCAAAAATCTCCAATTTGGACAAATTTCCACTGGTCTAATGTCCATTGCTCGTGTTTCTTGGCCCAATCAAGTCTCTTCTTCTTATTGGTGTCCTTTAGTAGAAGTTTCTTTGCAGCAATTCGACCATGAAGTCCTGATTCACACAGTCGCCTCTGAACAGTTGATGTTGAGATATGTCTGTTACTTAACCTCCGTGAAGCATTTATTTGGGATGCAATTTCTGAGGCTGGTAACTCTAATGAACTTATCCTCTGCAGCAGAGTTAACTCTGGGGCTTCCTTTCCTGTGGTGGTCTTCATGAGAGCCAGTTTCATCATAGCGCTTGGGCTATCTTCTGTATACCACCCTTACCTTATCGCAACACAACTGATTGGCTCAAACGCATTAAGAAAGAAAGGAATTCCACAAAATAACTTGTAACAACGCACGGCTGTTAATTGAAATGCATTCCGGGTGACTACCTCATGAAGCTGGTTAAATGAATGCCAAATAATCTCAAATACTAAATATATATTTTTAACACTTCTTTTCAGTACTACATGTTTCCATGTGTCATTTCATAGTTTTGATGTCCTCACTATTATTCTACAATGTAGAAAATAGTAAAAAATAAATATAAACTCTCGAAAACTGAAAAACATGTAATTATGTAACATCTCCCTTTGTTCTGTGTCCCTGCCAATCGCACACCTACTCTCTCTGCTGACTGACTGTCTGTACTGACTGACTTCTGACTGACTGACTGACTGACTGACTCTCTCTGCTGACTGACTGTTTCTGCTGGCTGACCCATTCTCTCTGCTGAATGACTCTCTCTGCTGACTGACTGACTGACTGTCTGACTCTCTCTGCTGACTGACTGTCTCTGCTGACTGACTGACTCTCTCTGCTGACTGACTGTCTCTGCTGACTGACTGTCTACACTGACTGACTGTCTCTGCTGACTGACTCTCGCTGCTGACTGACTCTCTATGCTGACTGACTTCTGACTGACTTCTGACTGACTGACTGACTCTCTCTGCTGACTGACTGACTGACTGTCTGACTCTCTCTGCTGACTGACTGTCTATGCTGACTGACTGACTCTCTCTGCTGACTGACTGTCTCTGCTGACTGACTGACTCTCTCTGCTGACTGACTGTCTATACTGACTGACTGTCTCTGCTGACCCACTCTCTCTGCTGAATGACTGTCTATGCTGACTGACTGACTGTCTGACTCTCTCTGCTGACTGACTGTCTATGTTGACTGACTTCTGATTGACTGACTGACTGTGTCTGATGAATGACTGTCTATGTTGACTGACTTCTGATTGACTGACTGACTGTGTCTGCTGAATGACTGTCTCTGTTGACTGACTGACTGTCTCTGCTGAATGACTGTCTCTGTTGACTGACTGACTGTCTCTGCTGACTGACTTACTGTCTCTGCTGAATGACTGTCTCTGTTGACTGACTGACTGTCTCTGCTGAATGACTGTCTCTGTTGACTGACTGACTGTCTCTGCTGACTGACTGTCTGATGTCTATGCTGAACTTCTGACTGACTGACTGTCTGTCTCTGTTGACTGTCTCTGATGACTGACTTTCTCTGATGACCGACTGACTGTCTCTGATGACTGACTGACTCTGCTGACTGACTGACTGTTTCTGCCGACTGACTGACTGTTTCTGCTGACTGACTGACTGACTGACTGTCTCTGCTGATGACTCTGCTGACTGACTGACTCTGCTGACTGACTGACTGACTGACTGCCTATGCTGACTGTCTCTGCTGACTGACTCTGCTGACTGACTGACTCTGTGATGACTCTGCTGACTGACTGACTCTGCTGATACTGACTCTGCTGACTGACTGACTGACTGACTGCCCATGCTGACTGTCTCTGCCAACTGACTGACTGTTTCTGCTAACTGACTGACTGACTAGGTCATCTATTGCTTTCATCCTTTCATCACCTGTTTTGTCCTCTGCTATTTGACCGGACTGGCATGCTGCTCATGTGTTGTTGTGGCTCCCACGCAATTACATTTTACAGCTCAGGTACAAGGACAGATTGCTCCTCTCAACAAAGATGCTGCCATTTTGGAAGATGATGATGGTGGGGGTTAAAGAGGTCAGATGAAAGAAGAGGTCAGAATGTGACACATGTCTGTTATGGCACATAGCCTAGGATCAGTTTACTCTTCCTGTCTCCATGGTATAGTCACGTATAACCTCTCCACGTTTAGTCACGTATAACCTCTCCACGTTTAGTCACGTATAACCTCTCCACGTTTAGTCACGTATAACCTCTCCACGTTTAGTCACGTATAACCTCTCCACGTTTAGTCACGTATAACCTCTCCACGTTTAGTCACGTATAACCTCTCCACGTTTAGTCACGTATAACCTCTCCACGTTTAGTCACGTATAACCTCTCCACGTTTAGTCACGTATAACCTCTCCACGTTTAGTCACGTATAACCTCTCCACGTTTAGTCACGTATAACCTCTCCACGTTTAGTCACGTATAACCTCTCCACGTTTAGTCACGTATAACCTCTCCACGTTTAGTCACGTATAACCTCTCCACGTTTAGTCACGTATAACCTCTCCACGTTTAGTCACGTATGTTTCCCACGTGTTGCCTGTCTGCTAAACTCTACTCTACCCGAGTGGTGAAGTCACCTAGGTCCTGTACGCTGTCCATGTATTGTGTGTCGCAACTTCTACTCAACACTTTATTGTGTTCAGTAACTCACAACGAGGAAGGAAAGTTGTTGAATCTCTTGACCAAAATAAAACATCTGCACTAGGGATGATCACTCAGAATTCATCTCCTCAGTACACACCCGGCATCCGTAGCCAGATGAGTTGTTCTGTGGAGGGTCCTCAAGGCTTGCTGGAGTTTCATCCGTTATCCAGTCCTAGTATCAGACTGTGTCTCATAAAAACAAATGCTGCACAATACGTGTGTCTCTCCGAGTTTCCCAAAACCATGCAAGACTAAGGGAAGAGGCCTCTCCTTCCTGCCACTACAGTACAGTGTGTATGCCCCAAGTCGGTTCCTCTTCCTCATGCACAATACATCAAAGACTAAAGTCAATTATTAGCAATAGACAATTATTGTAATAACATGTAAGAAATCATTTATTTGATAGTGCTAATCTCTACTCTGCTGCTCAACGTTGAAACAGGTCATCAGATATAACATACCAACCAAAACAAGGGAATCACTATACCGTAGACTTCTGGTTCATTTTAGCCGAGGGCTTTAAATACATTTAACTGGTACAGTCATGCATCTAATAAGGCTTATGTCTCCCATAGGGCATGGCTCAGAGCTCCAACACCTAGCCTGCTTTGTGTGATACACACACACGTATTCATCCACAGCTACCCACTGCCTTGCCCAGCAGTAAAAACATGTTTGTACTGAATCCACACACTATTCTGCAGCTAGCAGCTTCCCAAAGCAGTGTATGTTGTGATAAACCAGCTTGGAGCGGTGTGCTCCTGTGTAATGTGAGCGGTGTGCTCCTGTGTGATGTGAGAGGTGTGCTCCTGTGTGATGTGAGAGGTGTGCTCCTGTGTAATGTGAGAGGTGTGCTCCTGTGTAATGTGAGAGGTGTGCTCCTGTGTGATGTGAGAGGTGTGCTCCTGTGTAATGTGTGTGCTCCTGTGTGATGTGAGAGGTGTGCTCCTGTGTAATGTGAGAGGTGTGCTCCTGTGTGATGTGAGAGGTGTGCTCCTGTGTAATGTGAGAGGTGTGCTCCTGTGTAATGTGAGAGGTGTGCTCCTGTGTGATGTGAGAGGTGTGCTCCTGTGTGATGTGAGAGGTGTGCTCCTGTGTAATGTGAGAGGTGTGCTCCTGTGTAATGTGAGAGGTGTGCTCCTGTGTGATGTGAGAGGTGTGCTCCTGTGTAATGTGAGAGGTGTGCTCCTGTGTGCTCCTGTGTGATGTGAGAGGTGTGCTCCTGTGTAATGTGAGAGGTGTGCTCCTGTGTGATGTGAGCGGTGTGCTCCTGTGTGCTCCTGTGTAATGTGAGAGGTGTGTTCCTGTGTGCTCCTGTGTGATGTGAGCGGTGTGCTCCTGTGTAATGTGAGAGGTGTGCTCCTGTGTGATGTGAGAGGTGTGCTCCTGTGTAATGTGAGAGGTGTGCTCCTGTGTAATGTGAGAGGTGTGCTCCTGTGTGATGTGAGAGGTGTGCTCCTGTGTGATGTGAGAGGTGTGCTCCTGTGTAATGTGAGAGGTGTGCTCCTGTGTAATGTGAGAGGTGTGCTCCTGTGTGATGTGAGAGGTGTGCTCCTGTGTAATGTGAGAGGTGTGCTCCTGTGTGCTCCTGTGTGATGAGAGGTGTGCTCCTGTGTAATGTGAGAGGTGTGCTCCTGTGTGATGTGAGCGGTGTGCTCCTGTGTGCTCCTGTGTAATGTGAGAGGTGTGTTCCTGTGTGCTCCTGTGTGATGTGAGCGGTGTGCTCCTGTGTAATGTGAGAGGTGTGCTCCTGTGTAATGTGAGAGGTGTGCTCCTGTGTGATGTGAGAGGTGTGCTCCTGTGTGATGTGAGAGGTGTGCTCCTGTGTGATGTGAGAGGTGTGTTCCTGTGTGCTCCTGTGTGATGTGAGAGGTGTGCTCCTGTGTGATGTGAGAGGTGTGCTCCTGTGTGATGTGAGAGGTGTGCTCCTGTGTGATGTGAGAGGTGTGCTCCTGTGTGATGTGAGAGGTGTGCTCCTGTGTGATGTGAGAGGTGTGCTCCTGTGTGATGTGAGGTGTGTTCCTGTGTGCTCCTGTGTGATGTGAGCGGTGTGCTCCTGTGTAATGAGAGGTGTGCTCCTGTGTAATGTGAGAGGTGTGCTCCTGTGTAATGTGAGAGGTGTGCTCCTGTGTAATGTGAGAGGTGTGCTCCTGTGTAATGTGAGCGGTGTGCTCCTGTGTAATGTGAGAGGTGTGCTCCTGTGTGCTCCTGTGTGCTCCTGTGTAATGTGAGAGGTGTGCTCCTGTGTAATGTGAGCGGTGTGCTCCTGTGTAATGTGAGAGGTGTGCTCCTGTGTGCTCCTGTGTGCTCCTGTGTAATGTGAGAGGTGTGCTCCTGTGTAATGTGAGAGGTGTGCTCCTGTGTGCTCCTGTGTGATGTGAGAGGTGTGCTCCTGTGTAATGTGAGCGGTGTGCTCCTGTGTAATGTGAGAGGTGTGCTCCTGTGTAATGTGAGAGGTGTGCTCCTGTGTGCTCCTGTGTGATGTGAGGGTGTGCTCCTGTGTGCTCCTGTGTGATGTGAGAGAGGTGTGCTCCTGTGTAATGTGAGAGGTGTGCTCCTGTGTGATGTGAGAGGTGTGCTCCTGTGTAATGTGAGAGGTGTGCTCCTGTGTAATGTGAGAGGTGTGCTCCTGTGTAATGTGAGAGGTGTGCTCCTGTGTGATGTGTGCTCCTGTGTGATGTGAGAGGTGTGCTCCTGTGTGATGTGAGAGGTGTGCTCCTGTGTAATGTGAGAGGTGTGCTCCTGTGTAATGTGAGAGGTGTGTTCCTGTGTAATGTGAGAGGTGTGCTCCTGTGTAATGTGAGAGGTGTGTTCCTGTGTAATGTGAGCTGGGCCAATTGTGTCGCCGCCCTATTGGACTCCCAATCACAGCCAGTTGTGACACAGCCTGGATTCGAACCAGGGTGTCTGTAGTGATGCCTCTAGCACTGAGATGCAGTGTCTCAGACCGCTGAACCAGGGTGTCTGTAGTGATGCCTCTAGCACTGAGATGTAAGTGCCTCAGACCGCTGAACCAGGGTGTCTGTAGTGATGCCTCTAGCACTGAGATGCAGTGTCTCAGACCTCTGAACCAGGGTGTCTGTAGTGATGCCTCTAGCACTGAGATGCAGTGCCTCAGACCCCTGAACCAGGGTCTGTAGTGATGCCTCTAGCACTGAGATGCAGTGCCTCAGACCGCTGAACCAGGGTGTCTGTAGTGACGCCTCTAGCACTGAGATGCAGTGTCTCAGACCGCTGAACCAGGGTGTCTGTAGTGACGCCTCTAGCACTGAGATGCAGTGCCTCAGACCGCTGAACCAGGGTGTCTGTAGTGACGCCTCTAGCACTGAGATGCAGTGTCTCAGACCGCTGAACCAGGGTGTCTGTAGTGATGCCTCTAGCACTGAGATGCAGTGCCTCAGACCGCTGAACCAGGGTGTCTGTAGTGATGCCTCTAGCACTGAGATGCAGTGCCTCAGACCGCTGAACCAGGGTGTCTGTAGTGATGCCTCTAGCACTGAGATGCAGTGCCTCAGTGAACCAGGGTGTCTGTAGTGATGCCTCTAGCACTGAGATGCAGTGCCTCAGACCGCTGAACCAGGGTCTGTAGTGATGCCTCTAGCACTGAGATGCAGTGTCTCAGACCGCTGAACCAGGGTCTGTAGTGATGCCTCTAGCACTGAGATGCAGTGTCTCAGACCGCTGAACCAGGGTCTGTAGTGATGCCTCTAGCACTGAGATGCAGTGTCTCAGACCGCTGAACCAGGGTCTGTAGTGATGCCTCTAGCACTGAGATGCAGTGTCTCAGACCGCTGAACCAGGGTCTGTAGTGATGCCTCTAGCACTGAGATGCAGTGTCTCAGACCGCTGAACCAGGGTGTCTGTAGTGATGCCTCTAGCACTGAGATGCAGTGCCTCAGACCCCTGAACCAGGGTCTGTAGTGATGCCTCTAGCACTGAGATGCAGTGTCTCAGACCGCTGAACCAGGGTGTCTGTAGTGATGCCTCTAGCACTGAGATGCAGTGTCTCAGACCGCTGAACCAGGGTGTCTGTAGTGATGCCTCTAGCACTGAGGTGCAGTGTCTCAGACCGCTGAACCAGGGTCTGTAGTGATGCCTCTAGCACTGAGATGCAGTGCCTCAGACCGCTGAACCAGGGTGTCTGTAGTGATACCTCTAGCACTGAGATGCAGTGTCTCAGACCGCTGAACCAGGGTCTGTAGTGATGCCTCTAGCACTGAGATGCAGTGTCTCAGACCGCTGAACCAGGGTCTGTAGTGATGCCTCTAGCACTGAGATGCAGTGTCTCAGACCGCTGAACCAGGGTCTGTAGTGACGCCTCTAGCACTGAGATGCAGTGTCTCAGACCGCTGAACCAGGGTCTGTAGTGACGCCTCTAGCACTGAGATGCAGTGTCTCAGACCGCTGAACCAGGGTGTCTGTAGTGATGCCTCTAGCACTGAGATGCAGTGCCTCAGACCGCTGAACCAGGGTCTGTAGTGATGCCTCTAGCACTGAGATGCAGTGTCTCAGACCGCTGAACCAGGGTCTGTAGTGATGCCTCTAGCACTGAGATGCAGTGTCTCAGACCGCTGAACCAGGGTCTGTGTGATGCCTCTAGCACTGAGATGCAGTGCCTCAGACCGCTGTGCCACTCAGGAGCCCATTGTACCAGTGTTGTAGTTGAGCTAGTTAGTAGTGAAAGGAGGAAGGAGAGCAACACTGTTGATTCTGTTGATAGCTCAGAAGATGAGTCCAGATATATTGCGCTAACAGGGAAGTTATTCAGTTACTCAGTCATCGGTTCAGTCTTATCACAGACACTAATGCCCAGAGGCTGCCAACGCCAACAAGCTTCACACTGTCAAATCCCAAATCCTCACGTCTCATTCCCTTCAACATGCACAAAACAACATGCTCCTTTCAAAGTACTCAGTCCAGACTTCTCCTGTCTTATAACAGACCCAAATGTCACACTATTCCATTTGCAGTGCACTCTTTATTACAAGGGTGCATAGTGCTATACAGAAAAATAGTGCACTATATAGGGAATAGCCATTTGGGACACAACCCTGATGTCCATATGCTGCCAATGCCGAGCAGCTTTACAGTGTAAAACCCCCAAATCCCTACACCACCGCTCCCTCATCCCTGTTCCTCTCTGGTCCGGTGTCGGACACAGCCAACCCACCACGACCACATGAAGCTTAGCACATCATCACAGGAGCTTCTGATGCCTGTTTGACTGTGTCGCCAGCGGCAAGGAGAGAAGTCCTTTGACCAGGTACCCTTCCTCCTCCCTTTTGATCTCCTGCAGAGTGTCAGAACTGCGTCCCAAATGGCACCCCTATTCGCAACACTCCTTTAAACCAAAGCCCGCAGGGTGCGACAGGCCTCTGGTTAAAAGTAGTGCACTATATAGGTAATAGGGTGTCATTTGTGACACAGCCCTAGACTGCCGTTCTATGTCAGTGCTACTGTATGCATAATGGATGGCAAGCAGTCACATGACTATTAATGGTGCTACCCTCCACCATGGTGTGATGCAGACGCAAGGCTTTAATATTGAAAACAACACACACACACACACGCGCGCACACCACCTTAATGACTACAAAGTCCAACTCCAAAGCGTTTGTAATGTTTCCTGCATACTGTACAACAGTGTACTACCCCCTTACTTCCATCCTGACGTGCTGTTAAGGTCAACCATTAGCAGTGGTATATTGGCCATATACCACACCCCCTCATGCCTTATTGCTGTTATAAACTGGTTACCAACGTAATTAGAGCAGTAAAAATAAATGTTTTGTCATATCCGCGGTATATGGTCTGATTGATATACCACAGCTGTCAGCCAATCAGCTGACAGCTGAACCACCCAGTTTATATATATATGAACAGGTCTCCCTTGTAAAAGAGATTTGTCTCAATGAGAGGAGCCTGTATAAATAAAGGGGCATGAATACGTCTTTGACCAGAAATGATTCAAATACACCCTTTCCCTCTCTGCTCCTGTTCCCCTGTTCCCACCTGTTGCAAAGCCCTCTACTTCTCTTTAAAGGGAGACGTACGGTAGGGGCCTGATCGGTTGTTTTTCTTCAACTGAACAGAAGCAGACAGTGTGAGAGGGGCTGGGTTGGACGACAGCTTATACCCCAAATCAAATGTCTTATCCAATACCGTGATAGGAAGCTTGATACTTCCGTCTCCTCCGTAAAGGTCCTGAGTGCTCAGAGACAGTGAAGTCAGGAGATTCCTTGGCAGCTGAGGCCACCTTACCAAGTGGAAACCCAGAAGGTGTGAAAGGCAGACCTGGGTTCAAATACTATTTGAAATCGTTCAAATACTGTTGAGCGTTACCCTCCCTGAAGTGCCAGACGTGCAAATTTGGGACTATTCTACTGGTTGCATTGCACATTGGCTAACTCAATCAAGCACAGTGAAAGTATTTTAAATGATTTTCAGTAGTATTTGAACCCAGGTCTGGAAACTCACAAGGTGTAAAACTAATGTGTAATGTTGGGTGAGGGTTGTTAATTGTGTGAGAGATATCAACTGGTCTTCTGGCGAGTGAGTGAGTGAGTGAGTGAGAGAGAGAGTGTGGTGAGTGAGTGAGTGAGTGAGTGAGTGAGTGAGTGAGTGAGTGAGAGAGAGAGGGAGAGGAGAGAGTGAGAGGTGAGAGAGAGGGTGGAGAGAGGGTGAGAGAGAGAGGTGAGAGAGAGTGAGAGAGAGAGAGAGAGAGAGAGAGAGAGGGAGAGAGAGAGAGAGAGAGAGAGAGAGAGAGAGAGAGAGAGAGAGAGAGAGAGAGAGAAAGAGAGAGAGTGAGAGAGGCTCAGAGCTTCAACTCCCCTAAAGCTGATTGGAGAGAGAGAGAGTCGATAGAGATAATTTATATTAATAAGGGAGAGAGTTAGAAACATAGAGGAGAGAGACAGATTGAAAGCTGACATTCCTAATAAAAGAAAGTGGAGAGACAGAGAGAGACAGGTATCACAGCCAACGTAAAGAGAGAGAGACAGAGAAACAGTTCATCTGGATTTCCCTGGACACGTCATGGGATGGTAAGTCTATCTTACACCGTCTTAAACCCAAGCTTCCAAAGACACAGGCTTGATCATCAACTTCCCTGGGCTCCTAGTGACAGGCTCACTTCAACCTAAAGCTGAAATCAATTTGAGTGATTTCATAATTTATATTAATAAAATCTGTTAGAAACATACCAGGTTTGTTTTCATTGAAAGCTGACATTCCTAATAAAATACTATGTGGCAGCCGAGCTCCGGGTATCACAGCCAACGTGAAAGGCGATGGCAGATTCACAGTTCATCTGGATTTCCCTGGACACGTCATGGGATGTCAGAAGTAGTCTACTACACTGTCTTACCCAATCCAGGCTTTATTATCACTTCTTCCTAGGAGCCCACAACCAACAGGAAATCAATTTGTGATTTCTCAGTTTCATAGAGCCCATGTGACAGGTTCTGGGCTTAAATAGTGAAACCTAACACATTCATAGTAACCAGGGCCATCTGGCCAGCAGCCATCAAAGACAGAGTCTGTACCTCAAATGGAGCTCTGTACTATTCAGAAGTAGTGCACTACCTCATAGAGCCCTGGTCAGAAGTAGTGCACTACCTCATAGAGCCCTGGTCAGAAGTAGTGTACTACCTCATAGGGCTCTGGTCAGAAGTAGTGCACTACCTCATAGGGCTCTGGTCAGAAGTAGTACACTACCTCATAGAGCCCTGGTCAGAAGTAGTGTACTACCTCATAGGGCTCTGGTCAAAAGTAGTGCACTACCTCATAGAGCCCTGGTCAGAAGTAGTGTACTACCCCATAGGGCTCTGGTCAAAGTAGTGTACTACCTCATAGGGCTCTGGTCAGAAGTAGTGTACTACCTCATAGGGCTCTGAACAAAGTAGTGTACTACCTCATAGAGCCCTGGTCAGAAGTAGTGTACTACATCATAGGGCTCTGAACAAAAGTAGTGCACTACCTCATAGAGCCCTGGTCAGAAGTAGTGTACTACCCCATAGGGCTCTGAACAAAAGTAGTGCACTACCTCATAGGCCCTGGTTCAGAAGTAGTGCCTTACCCCAGAGCCTTGGAACAAAGTAGTGCACTACCTCATAGGGCCCTGGTCAGAAGTAGTGTACTACCTCATAGGGCTCTGGTCAAAAGTAGTGTACTACCTCATAGGGCTCTGGTCAGAAGTAGTGCCTTACCTCAGAGCCCTGGTCAGAAGTAGTGTACTACCCCATAGGGCTCTGAACAAAAGTAGTGCACTACCTCATAGAGCCCTGGTCAGAAGTAGTGTACTACCCCATAGGGCTCTGAACAAAAGTAGTGCACTACCTCATAGGGCTCTGTTCAGAAGTAGTGCACTTCCCCATAGGGCTCTGGTCAGAAGTCGTGTCCTACATACAGCAGGGAACAGGACTCCATTCGGGACCCATCCTGGGTATTAATAGAGAGGTTGTGTGTCTTCAACAGAACAACATTTTTTGACACTGATTCAAATGGCCGACTGGCTTAGTGTAATGTCTCTACTCCACTCACACATTATTACTGAAGGAGATACCCTTCCACACCTGACCTGGGTTCAATTAGTATTTGAGTTCTTTCAACAACAACAAAAAAAGCATTTGAATGAGCCTGACTGGAGTGCCAGTTGACAGGGTTTTTGCCTATTCCACTAGACCCATCACGCCAGGCGAGCTCAAATGAAGTGTAGTTAAAAAGAAAGAAAACAAATTATATTTGAACCCAGGCATGTTCCACACTCAAGAAGACATTAGTTTAAATGCTACTTTATTCCCTTATGGGGCTCACTGCTTTTAATGAACAGTGGTCCAAACCCAGCGAGGAAACATTACAACATGCTGATTGGACTCCAATTGGACTCCAAACACAGACTGAAACCAATTAAAGGGGTTATGATTGGGTAGAAATTGGACATTATGTTCAAGTTGTCATAGAGGTCACGCTATAATTGTGACCTTTGACACCGAACGATTCAGTTGCCTCCGAGGTCAGATACGCTATGTTGCAGCGTTCCACTTCTGGTGTGAGGATATAAACAGTAACACCAGCCATCAGCTCTAACTAACTTCCGATTTCAATTCTCTTTTTCTGTCCAGGAATTCTTGCATTGAGAATGTGATTCACTGTTAGTTCATGCAGTGTCAGTGAGAGCTACGGAAAAGTTCAGGAATAGCACTAAACTGTTGATATACACTGAGTGTACCAAACTTTAAGAAAACCTTCCTTATTAAGGACCCCCCCCCTACTCTCCCCTTCTGCTCTCAGAACAGCCTCAATTCGTCGGGTCATGGAAAGGTGTTGAAAGCATTCCACAGGGATGCTGCCCATGTTGACTCCAATGCTTCCCACAGTTGTGTCAAGTTAGCTGGATGTCCTTAGGGTGATGGACCATTCTTGAAAGACACGGGTAACTGTTGAGCGTAAATAACCCAGCAGCGTTGCAGTTCTTGACCCAAACTGGTGTGCCTGGCACCTACTACCATACCCCGTTCAAAAGAACTTACATATTTTGTCTTGCCCATTCAACCTACAATCCATGTCTCAACTGTCTCAAGGCTTAAAATTCTTCTTTAACCCGTCTCCTCCCCTTCATCTACACCGATTGAAGTGGATTTAACAAGTGACATCACAATAAGGGATCATAGCTGTCACCTGCATTCACCTGGTCAGTCTATGTCAAGGAAAGAGCAGGTGTTCTTAATGTTTAGTACACTCAGTGTCTAGATATGAACTGTTTATAGTATTGTAACTAGCCTACTAGGGAAATGCTATTGTTGCCCATGGCCCAAATTCGCAAAGCCCCTTAGTGTAGAAGTGCTGACATAGGATCAGTTTCCCTTTCAGATCGTAATGAATACGATTATATTGACAGAGGAGACCTGATCCTAGATCTGTACTCTGACTCTGAGCCTCTTTGTGAATACGGGCCCAGATGTCTCGAAGAGTATCGTTTCGCAGCATCGACTAATCTGGAAGGCAGACTTACTTGGCCCACTTCTGAATATATCACTACTTCTACATAAACCACCACTCAGCCCTCAATAAATCTTCTGTAACAGCCCAATGTCCATAACTGAGCCAGTATCGTCATCTGTGAAGAAATAATAATTGACTGCCCAAAAGATTGGAAAGCTGCCGCGATCATCCCCCTCTTCAAAGGGGAGACACTCTAGACCCAAACTGCTACAGACCTACAGTATATCTATCCTACCCTGCCTTTCTAAGGTCTTCGAACGCCAAGTTAACAAACAGATTACCAACCATTTCTCCGCTATGCAATCTGGTTTCAGAGCTGGTCATGGGTGCACCTCAGCCACACTCAAGGTACTAAATGATATCATAACCACCATCGATAAGAGACATTACTGTGCAGCCATCTTCATCGACCTGGCCAAGGTTTTCGACTCTGTCAATCACCACATTCTTATCGGCAGACTGCCTTGCCAGGTTCACCAGCTACTTCTCAGACAGAGTTCAGTGTCAAATCGGAGGGCCTGATGTCTGGACCTCTGGCAGTCTCTATGCGGGTGCCACAGGGTGCAATTCTCGGGCAGACTCTCTTCTCTGTATACATCAATGATGTCGCTCTTGCTGCTGGTGATTCTCTCATCCACCTCTACGCAGACGACACCATTCTGTATACTTCTGGCCCTTCTTTGGACACTGTGTTAATTAACTAACCTCCAGACGAGCTTCAATGCCATACAACTCTCCTTCCGTTGCCTCCAACTGCTCCTAATAGCAAGTAAAACTAAATGCATGCTCTTCAACCGATCGCTGCCCGCACCTGCCCGCCCGTCCAGCATCACTACTCTGGACGGCTCTGACTTAGAATATGTGGACAACTACAAATACCTAGGTGTCTTGTTAGACTGTAAACTCTCCTTCCAGACTCACATTAATTAAGCATCTCCAATCCAAAATTAAATCTAGAATCGGCTTCCTATGTCGCAACAAAGCATCCTTCAATCATGCGGCCAAACATACCCTCGTAAAACTGACCAGCCTACCGATCCTCGACTTCGGCGATGTCATTTTCAAAATAGCCTCCAACACTCTACTCAACAAATTGGATGCAGTCTATCACAGTGCAATCTGTTTTGTCACCAAAGCTCCATATCCTACCCACCATTGTGACCTGTACGCTCTCATTGGCTGGCCCTCGATTCATACTTGCCACCAGACCCACTGGCTTCAGGTCATTTACAAGTCTCTGCTAGGTAAAGCCCCGCCTCACTGGTCACCATAGCAGCACCCACCCGTAGCACGCGCTTCAGCAGGTATATCTCACTGGTCACCCCCAAAGCCAATTCCTCATTTGGCTGCCTTTACTTCCAGTTGTCTGCTGCCAATGACTGGAACGAACTGCAAAAATCACTGAAGCTGGAGGGAGATACCCTCACTAGCTTTAAGCACCAGCTGTCAGAGCAGCTTACAGATCATTGAACCTGTACATAGCCCATCTGTAAATAGCCCATCCAACTACCTCATCCCCATACTGTATTTATTTATTTATCTTGCTCCTTTGCACCCCAGTATCTCAGTATCTCTACTTGCACATTCATCTTCTGCACATCAATCACTCCAGTGTTTATTGGTATATTGTAATTACATCACCACCATGGCATATTTATTGCCTTACCTCCCTTATCTTACCACATTTGAACACACCGTATATATACTTTTTTCTACTGTATCATTGGCTGTATGTTTGTTTATTCCATGTGTAACTGTGTTGTCGTATGTGTCGAACTGCTTTGCTTTATTCTTGGCCAGGTCGCAGTTGTAAATGAGAACTTGTTCTCAACTAGCCTACCTGGTTAAATAAAGGTGAAATAAATAAATAAAATCACCTAATCATGATCTGCAGTTTAGAATGCCAGGTGATTAACCAGCTGTGATTGCTAGGGATGGAGTAGAAGTGTGAGACCAACCAGGCCTCTAACAAGTAATCTTTTGGATTGGCTTCTAAAGTGAATACACTATACTTACACTACTTGTGTTTGAAAACCAACATAACGGGACAATCTCAACACTCAACAATCAAATTAAGATCCTGCATCTGAAGCATCACAGGATCACTGCAACATAACATGCATGCTGTAGTTTAATCAAGGCTAAGTTGAACGTGAAAAGATGTATACAATCACTACTGTAAGTCGCTCTGGATAAGAGCGTCTGCTAAATTACCACTGCAGTACCTCTAGGAATTGGTGAGAGCTCTAAGATGGCTCGACTGTAGCAAGAGGTGAAATCCAAGTGGGCCAACTGGGTAGAACTGGAATGTTCTTGTTTGTACAGTCACAGCCATTGTTCTTTTAACCCTGTATGGCCCTTTATAGGAAACATAACACTGCTTAGGACAGCTGCCTGCTGGGACTGGCCACGTGTGCTGCCAGTCATGTTGACCTCTCAGAGACATTTATTAAACCTAGTCCAACTATTAGCATTCCCCCAGGGCTCGACCCTACCAGGCCCACCCAGGCCCACCCAGGCCAACTCAGGCCCCTACATCCACTCCACACGCTGTCCTCAGCTGTTGTCAGGCAGTCCCCAGGAGAAGGGGTCCCGAAGCAGGAGAAAGGCCCGACCCAGGCCACACAAAGAGTAGCAGTGCCTGTGTGTGATTGTGTGTGTGGCGTTTACTCACCCTTTTTCCCTCTTTCCCCAGAGCCCCCGTCTGACCTGGCAACCCAGGGGATCCCTAGGGACAGAAGACAGAAGGGTATCAGAGCAGGGCTGTCATTTGTGTATGGCCAGGCTATGGGTGTTGCGTTACCCAAGCTTCACGGTCTAGGCCTCTCATAGCACCAGTAAACTGGACACATAGCCTAGCATTCCGCTGTTTGACACGCCATTGATATTCTGCTATTTGTTGAAATGTTGCTTCGTTATAAGAGAGAGAGAGAGAGGATGCTAGCCTGGTGCCAGATCTGTTTGTGCTATCATGCCAATGCCTTCCTACTCATTGCCATGCCAAAGGAAGATTGGCTCGACAAGGACAGCAATGGACCAGGCTAGCTGGATGCTGGATGGATTCCTAGATAGGCCGGTTGGATGGCATTCAGTGTTGGAATGAGTGTGTGTCCAGCTTGTTTCTGTGGAGACAGATGTAAACTCATGGCCTCATCCCAGACCTGTTGCCAATGACAATATGAGTTAGAAAGGCAGCACAAACAGATCCTGGATCAGACTATGGGTTAACAGCTTGTTGCTTATAAAGCTGCTATGTAGACAGATGTTAGATCCACATGTTCTCAGCACACCAGTGGAGGCTGCTGACAGGGGGACGGTTCATAATAATGGCTGGAACAGAGCAAATGGAATGGCATCAACCACCTGGAAACCATGTGTTTGATGTATTTGATACCATTCCACTGATTCCGCTCCAGTCATTAAAACTAGCCTGTTCTCCCCAACTAAGATGCCACCAACCTCCTGTGCAGCACAAAAACCACTGGCTGCCTAGTTGGCTTAATTGCTGTATGAAAATACCTAGATTTGATTTTATTCAAGTTTAATTGCTGGTGCTGGGCGTACCATATCTCCAGTTAGGCCAAGTGGGCCCTGTCAGATGCAAAACATAGATGTACGACTGGTTATATAGGTGTACGACTGGTTATATAGGTGTAAGACTGGTTATATAGGTGTAAGACTGGTTACATAGGTGTACGACTGGTTATATAGGTGTAAGACTGGTAACATAGGTGTAAGACTGGTTATATAGGTGTAAGACTGGTAACATAGGTGTAAGACTGGTTATATAGGTGTACGACTGGTTATATAGGTGTAAGACTGGTTACATAGGTGTAAGACTGGTTATATAGGTGTAAGACTGGTAACATAGGTGTAAGACTGGTTATATAGGTGTAAGACTGGTTATATAGGTGTAAGACTGGTTATATAGGTGTAAGACTGGTTATATAGGTGTAAGACTGGTTATATAGGTGTAAGACTGGTTATATAGGTGTAAGACTGTGTAAGACTGGTTACATAGGTGTAAGACTGGTTACATAGGTGTAAGACTGGTTATATAGGTGTAAGACTGGTTATATAGGTGTAAGACTGGTTATATAGGTGTAAGACTGGTTACATAGGTGTAAGACTGGTTATATAGGTGTAAGACTGGTTATATAGGTGTAAGACTGGTTATATAGGTGTAAGACTGGTTATATAGGTGTAAGACTGGTTACATAGGTGTAAGACTGGTTATATAGGTGTAAGACTGGTTATATAGGTGTAAGACTGGTTATATAGGTGTAAGACTGGTTATATAGGTGTAAGACTGGTTATATAGGTGTAAGACTGGTTACATAGGTGTAAGACTGGTTATATAGGTGTAAGACTGGTTATATAGGTGTAAGACTGGTTATATAGGTGTAAGACTGGTTATATAGGTGTAAGACTGGTTACATAGGTGTAAGACTGGTTATATAGGTGTAAGACTGGTTATATAGGTGTAAGACTGGTTATATAGGTGTAAGACTGGTTATATAGGTGTAAGACTGGTTATATAGGTGTAAGACTGGTTATATAGGTGTAAGACTGGTTACATAGGTGTAAGACTGGTTATATAGGTGTAAGACTGGTTATATAGGTGTAAGACTGGTTATATAGGTGTAAGACTGGTTATATAGGTGTAAGACTGGTTATATAGGTGTAAGACTGGTTATATAGGTGTAAGACTGGTTATATAGGTGTAAGACTGGTTATATAGGTGTAAGACTGGTTATATAGGTGTAAGACTGGTTATATAGGTGTAAGACTGGTTATATAGGTGTAAGACTGGTTATATAGGTGTAACGACTGGGTTATATAGGTGTAAGACTGGTTATATAAGTGTACGACTGGTTATATAGGTGTAAGACTGGTTATATTGGTGTAAGACTGGTAACATGGTGTACGACTGGTTATATAGGTGTAAGACTGGTTACATAAGTGTAGCGACTGGTTATATAGGTGTAAGACTGGTTACTAGGTGTACGACTGGTTATATAGGTGTAAGACTGGTTATATAGGTGTACAACTGGTTATATAGGTGTAAGACTGATTACATAGGTGTAAGACTGGTTACATAGGTGTAAGACTGGTTATATAGGTGAACAACTGGTTATATAGGTGTAAGACTGGTTGCATAGGTGTAAGACTGGTTATATAGGTGTAAGACTGGTTATATAGGTGTAAGACTGGTTACATAGGTGTAAGACTGGTTACATAGGTGTAAGACTGGTTATATAGGTGTAAGACTGGTTATATAGGTGTAAGACTGGTTACATAGGTGTAAGACTGGTTATATAGGTGTAAGACTGGTTACATAGGTGTAAGACTGGTTATATAGGTGTAAGACTGGTTATATAGGTGTAAGACTGGTAACATAGGTGTAAGACTGGTAACATAGGTGTAAGACTGGTTATATAGGTGTAAGACTGGTTATATAGGTGTAAGACTGGTTACATAGGTATAAGACTGGTTATATAGGTGTAAGACTGGTTATATAGGTGTAAGACTGGTTATATAAGTGTACGACTGGTTATATAGGTGTACAACTGGTTATATAGGTGTAAGACTGTTACATAAGTGTACGACTGGTTATATAGGTGTAAGACTGGTTATATAAGTGTACGACTGGTTATATAGGTGTAAGACTGGTTATATAGGTGTAAGACTGGTAACATAGGTGTACGACTGGTTATATAGGTGTAAGACTGGTTACATAAGTGTACGACTGGTTATATAGGTGTAAGACTGGTTATATAGGTGTAAGACTGGTAACATAGGTGTAAGACTGGTTATATAGGTGTAAGACCGGTTATATAGGTGTAAGACTGGTAACCTAGGTGTAAGACTGGTTATATAGGTGTAAGACTGGTTACATAAGTGTACGACTGGTTATATAGGTGTAAGACTGGTTATATAGGTGTAAGACTGGTTAAATAGGTGTAAGACTGGTAACCTAGGTGTAAGACTGGTTATATAGGTGTAAGACTGGTTACATAGGTATAAGACTGGTTATATAGGTGTAAGACTGGTTATATAGGTGTAAGACTGGTTATATAGGTGTAAGACTGGTAACATAGGTGTAAGTCTGGTTATATAGGTGTAAGACTGGTTATATAGGTGTAAGACTGTTACATAGGTGTAAGACTGGTTACATAGGTGTAAGACTGGTTACATAGGTGTAAGACTGGTTATATAGGTGTAAGACTGGTTATATAGGTGTAAGACTGGTTATATAGGTGTAAGACTGGTTATATAGGTGTAAGACTGGTTACATAGGTGTAAGACTGGTTATATAGGTGTAAGACTGGTTATATAGGTGTAAGACTGGTTATATAGGTGTAAGACTGGTTATATAGGTGTAAGACTGGTTATATAGGTGTAAGACTGGTAACATAGGTGTAAGACTGGTTATATAGGTGTAAGACTGGTTATATAGGTGTAAGACTGGTTACACAGGTATAAGACTGGTTATATAGGTGTAAGACTGGTTATATAGGTGTAAGACTGGTTATATAAGTGTACGACTGGTTATATAGGTGTAAGACTGGTTATATAGGTGTAAGACTGGTAACCTAGGTGTAAGACTGGTAACATAGGTGTACGACTGGTTATATAGGTGTACAACTGGTTGTATAGGTGTAAGACTGTTACATAAGTGTACGACTGGCTATATAGGTGTAAGACTGGTTATATAAGTGTACGACTGGTTATATAGGTGTAAGACTGGTTATATTGGTGTAAGACTGGTAACATAGGTGTACGACTGGTTATATAGGTGTAAGACTGGTTACATAAGTGTACGACTGGTTATATAGGTGTAAGACTGGTTATATAGGTGTAAGACTGGTAACATAGGTGTAAGACTGGTTATATAGGTGTAAGACTGGTTATATAGGTGTAAGACTGGTTACATAAGTGTACGACTGGTTATATAGGTGTAAGACTGGTTATATAGGTGTAAGACTGGTAACATAGGTGTAAGACTGGTAACATAGGTGTAAGACTGGTTATATAGGTGTAAGACTGGTTATATAGGTGTAAGACTGGTTATATAGGTGTAAGACTGGTTATATAGGTGTAAGACTGGTTATATAGGTGTAAGACTGGTTATATAGGTGTAAGACTGGTTACATAAGTGTAAGACTGGTTATATAGGTGTAAGACTGGTTATATAGGTGTAAGACTGGTTATATAGGTGTAAGACTGGTTATATAGGTGTAAGACTGGTTATATAGGTGTAAGACTGGTAACATAGGTGTAAGACTGGTAACATAGGTGTAAGACTGGTTATATAGGTGTAAGACTGGTTATATAGGTGTAAGACTGGTTATATAGGTGTACGACTGGTTATATAGGTGTAAGACTGGTTATAAAGGTGTAAGACTGGTTATATAGGTGTACGACTGGTTATATAGGTGTAAGACTGGTTATATAGGTGTACGACTGGTTATATAGGTGTAAGACTGATTACATAGGTGTAAGACTGGTTACATAGGTGTACGACTGGTTATATAGGTGAACAACTGGTTATATAGGTGTAAGACTGGTTGCATAGGTGTAAGACTGGTTATATAGGTGTAAGACTGGTTATATAGGTGTAAGACTGGTTACATAGGTGTAAGACTGGTTACATAGGTGTAAGACTGGTTATATAGGTGTAAGACTGGTTATATAGGTGTAAGACTGGTTACATAGGTGTAAGACTGGTTATATAGGTGTACGACTGGTTATATAGGTGTAAGACTGGTTATATAGGTGTAAGACTGGTTATATAGGTGTAAGACTGGTTATATAAGTGTACGACTGGTTATATAGGTGTACAACTGGTTATATAGGTGTAAGACTGTTACATAAGTGTACGACTGGTTATATAGGTGTAAGACTGGTTATATAAGTGTACGACTGGTTATATAGGTGTAAGACTGGTTATATAGGTGTAAGACTGGTAACATAGGTGTACGACTGGTTATATAGGTGTAAGACTGGTTACATAAGTGTACGACTGGTTATATAGGTGTAAGACTGGTTATATAGGTGTAAGACTGGTAACATAGGTGTAAGACTGGTTATATAGGTGTAAGACCGGTTATATAGGTGTAAGACTGGTAACCTAGGTGTAAGACTGGTTATATAGGTGTAAGACTGGTTACATAAGTGTACGACTGGTTATATAGGTGTAAGACTGGCTATATAGGTGTAAGACTGGTTATATAGGTGTAAGACTGGTTATATAGGTGTAAGACTGGTTAAATAGGTGTAAGACTGGTAACCTAGGTGTAAGACTGGTTATATAGGTGTAAGACTGGTTACATAGGTATAAGACTGGTTATATAGGTGTAAGACTGGTTATATAGGTGTAAGACTGGTTATATAGGTGTAAGACTGGTAACATAGGTGTACGACTGGTTACATAGGTGTAAGACTGGTTATATAGGTGTAAGACTGGTAACATAGGTGTACGAGCTGGTTATATAGGTGTAAGACTGGTAACCTAGGTGTAAGACTGGTTATATAGGTGTAAGACTGGTTACATAGGTATAAGACTGGTTATATAGGTGTAAGACTGGTTATATAGGTGTACGACTGGTTATATAGGTGTATGCGACTGGTTATATAGGTGTACGACTGGTTATATAGGTGTAAGACTGGTTAAATAGGTGTGCGACTGGTTATATAGGTGTAAGACTGGTTATATAGGTGTAAGACTGGTTATATAGGTGTACGACTGGTTATATAGGTGTAAGACTGGTTATATAGGTGTAAGACTGGTTATATAGGTGTACGACTGGTTATATAGGTGTACGACTGGTTACATAGGTGTAAGACTGGTTATATAGGTGTAAGACTGGTTATATAGGTGTAAGACTGGTTATAGGTGTAAGACTGGTAACATAGGTGTACGACTGGTTATATAGGTGTAAGACTGGTTATATAGGTGTAAGACTGGTTACATAGGTGTAAGACTGGTTATATAGGTGTAAGACTGGTTATATAGGTGTAAGACTGGTTATATAGGTGTAAGACTGGTAACATAGGTGTACGACTGGTTATATAGGTGTAGGACTGGTAACCTAGGTGTACGACTGGTTACATAGGTGTACGACTGGTTATATAGGTGTAAGACTGGTTATATAGGTGTAAGACTGGTAACATAGGTGTACGACTGGTTACATAAGTGTACGACTGGTTATATAGGTGTAAGACTGGTTATATAGGTGTAAGACTGGTTACATAGGTGTAAGACTGGTTATATAGGTGTAAGACTGGTTATATAGGTGTAAGACTGGTTATATAGGTGTAAGATTGGTTATATAGGTGTAAGACTGGTTATATAGGTGTAAGACTGGTAACATAGGTGTACGACTGGTTATATAGGTGTAAGACTGGTTATATAGGTGTAAGACTGGTTATATAGGTGTAAGACTGGTTATATAGGTGTAAGACTGGTTATATAGGTGTAAGACTGGTAACATAGGTGTACGACTGGTTACATAAGTGTACGACTGGTTATATAGGTGTAAGACTGGTTATATAGGTGTAAGACTGGTTACATAGGTGTAAGACTGGTTATATAGGTGTAAGACTGGTTATATAGGTGTAAGACTGGTAACCTAGGTGTACGACTGGTTACATAGGTGTAAGACTGGTAACATAGGTGTAAGACTGGTTATATAGGTGTAAGACTGGTTATATAGGTGTAAGACTGGTAACATAGGTGTACGACTGGTTATATAGGTGTAAGACTGGTAACCTAGGTGTAAGACTGGTTATATAGGTGTAAGACTGGTTACATAGGTGTAAGACTGGTTATATAGGTGTAAGACTGGTTATATAGGTGTAAGACTGGTTATATAGGTGTAAGACTGGTTATATAGGTGTAAGACTGGTAACATAGGTGTAAGACTGGTTATATAGGTGTAAGACTGGTTATATAGGTGTAAGACTGGTTACATAGGTATAAGACTGGTTATATAGGTGTAAGACTGGTTATATAGGTGTAAGACTGGTTATATAAGTGTACGACTGGTTATATAGGTGTAAGACTGGTTATATAGGTGTAAGACTGGTAACCTAGGTGTAAGACTGGTAACATAGGTGTACGACTGGTTATATAGGTGTACAACTGGTTATATAGGTGTAAGACTGTTACATAAGTGTACGACTGGTTATATAGGTGTAAGACTGGTTATATAAGTGTACGACTGGTTATATAGGTGTAAGACTGGTTATATTGGTGTAAGACTGGTAACATAGGTGTACGACTGGTTATATAGGTGTAAGACTGGTTACATAAGTGTACGACTGGTTATATAGGTGTAAGACTGGTTATATAGGTGTAAGACTGGTAACATAGGTGTAAGACTGGTTATATAGGTGTAAGACTGGTTATATAGGTGTAAGACTGGTTACATAAGTGTACGACTGGTTATATAGGTGTAGACTGGTTATATAGGTGTAAGACTGGTAACATAGGTGTAAGACTGGTAACATAGGTGTAAGACTGGTTATATAGGTGTAAGACTGGTTATATAGGTGTAAGACTGGTTATATAGGTGTACGACTGGTTATATAGGTGTAAGACTGGTTATATAGGTGTAAGACTGGTTATATAGGTGTAAGACTGGTTACATAAGTGTAAGACTGGTTATATAGGTGTAAGACTGGTTATATAGGTGTAAGACTGGTTATATAGGTGTAAGACTGGTTATATAGGTGTAAGACTGGTTATATAGGTGTAAGACTGGTAACATAGGTGTAAGACTGGTAACATAGGTGTAAGACTGGTTATATAGGTGTAAGACTGGTTATATAGGTGTAAGACTGGTTATATAGGTGTACGACTGGTTATATAGGTGTAAGACTGGTTATATAGGTGTAAGACTGGTTATATAGGTGTACGACTGGTTATATAGGTGTAAGACTGGTTATATAGGTGTACAACTGGTTATATAGGTGTAAGACTGATTACATAGGTGTAAGACTGGTTACATAGGTGTACGACTGGTTATATAGGTGAACAACTGGTTATATAGGTGTAAGACTGGTTGCATAGGTGTAAGACTGGTTATATAGGTGTAAGACTGGTTATATAGGTGTAAGACTGGTTACATAGGTGTAAGACTGGTTACATAGGTGTAAGACTGGTTATATAGGTGTAAGACTGGTTATATAGGTGTAAGACTGGTTACATAGGTGTAAGACTGGTTATATAGGTGTACGACTGGTTACATAGGTGTAAGACTGGTTATATAGGTGTAAGACTGGTTATATAGGTGTAAGACTGGTAACATAGGTGTAAGACTGGTAACATAGGTGTAAGACTGGTTATATAGGTGTAAGACTGGTTATATAGGTGTAAGACTGGTTATATAGGTGTAAGACTGGTTACATAGGTATAAGACTGGTTATATAGGTGTAAGACTGGTTATATAGGTGTAAGACTGGTTATATAAGTGTACGACTGGTTATATAGGTGTACAACTGGTTATATAGGTGTAAGACTGTTACATAAGTGTACGACTGGTTATATAGGTGTAAGACTGGTTATATAAGTGTACGACTGGTTATATAGGTGTAAGACTGGTTATATAGGTGTAAGACTGGTAACATAGGTGTACGACTGGTTATATAGGTGTAAGACTGGTTACATAAGTGTACGACTGGTTATATAGGTGTAAGACTGGTTATATAGGTGTAAGACTGGTAACATAGGTGTAAGACTGGTTATATAGGTGTAAGACCGGTTATATAGGTGTAAGACTGGTAACCTAGGTGTAAGACTGGTTATATAGGTGTAAGACTGGTTACATAAGTGTACGACTGGTTATATAGGTGTAAGACTGGCTATATAGGTGTAAGACTGGTTATATAGGTGTAAGACTGGTTATATAGGTGTAAGACTGGTTAAATAGGTGTAAGACTGGTAACCTAGGTGTAAGACTGGTTATATAGGTGTAAGACTGGTTACATAGGTATAAGACTGGTTATATAGGTGTAAGACTGGTTATATAGGTGTAAGACTGGTTATATAGGTGTAAGACTGGTAACATAGGTGTACGACTGGTTACATAGGTGTAAGACTGGTTATATAGGTGTAAGACTGGTAACATAGGTGTACGACTGGTTATATAGGTGTAAGACTGGTAACCTAGGTGTAAGACTGGTTATATAGGTGTAAGACTGGTTACATAGGTATAAGACTGGTTATATAGGTGTAAGACTGGTTATATAGGTGTACGACTGGTTATATAGGTGTACGACTGGTTATATAGGTGTACGACTGGTTATATAGGTGTAAGACTGGTTAAATAGGTGTACGACTGGTTATATAGGTGTAAGACTGGTTATATAGGTGTAAGACTGGTTATATAGGTGTACGACTGGTTATATAGGTGTAAGACTGGTTATATAGGTGTAAGACTGGTTATATAGGTGTACGACTGGTTATATAGGTGTACGACTGGTTACATAGGTGTACGACTGGTTACATAGGTGTAAGACTGGTTATATAGGTGTAAGACTGGTTATATAGGTGTAAGACTGGTAACATAGGTGTAAGACTGGTTATATAGGTGTAAGACTGGTTACATAGGTGTAAGACTGGTTACATAGGTGTAAGACTGGTTATATAGGTGTAAGACTGGTTATATAGGTGTAAGACTGGTTATATAGGTGTAAGACTGGTAACATAGGTGTACGACTGGTTATATAGGTGTAGGACTGGTAACCTAGGTGTACGACTGGTTACATAGGTTTACGACTGGTTATATAGGTGTAAGACTGGTTATATAGGTGTAAGACTGGTAACATAGGTGTACGACTGGTTACATAAGTGTACGACTGGTTATATAGGTGTAAGACTGGTTATATAGGTGTAAGACTGGTTACATAGGTGTAAGACTGGTTATATAGGTGTAAGACTGGTTATATAGGTGTAAGACTGGTTATATAGGTGTAAGACTGGTTATATAGGTGTAAGATTGGTTATATAGGTGTAAGACTGGTTATATAGGTGTAAGACTGGTAACATAGGTGTACGACTGGTTATATAGGTGTAAGACTGGTTATATAGGTGTAAGACTGGTTATATAGGTGTAAGACTGGTTATATAGGTGTAAGACTGGTTATATAGGTGTAAGACTGGTAACATAGGTGTACGACTGGTTACATAAGTGTACGACTGGTTATATAGGTGTAAGACTGGTTATATAGGTGTAAGACTGGTTACATAGGTGTAAGACTGGTTATATAGGTGTAAGACTGGTTATATAGGTGTAAGACTGGTAACCTAGGTGTACGACTGGTTACATAGGTGTACGACTGGTTATATAGGTGTAAGACTGGTTATATAGGTGTAAGACTGGTTATATAGGTGTAAGACTGGTTATGTAGGTGTAAGACTGGTAACATAGGTGTACGACTGGTTATATAGGTGTAACACTGGTTATATAGGTGTAAGACTGGTTATATAGGTGTAAGACTGGTTATATAGGTGTAAGACTGGTTATATAGGTGTACGACTGGTTACATAAGTGTACGACTGGTTACATAAGTGTACGACTGGTTATATAGGTGTAAGACTGGTTATATAGGTGTAAGACTGGTTACATAGGTGTAGGACTGGTTATATAGGTGTAAGACTGGTTATATAGGTGTAAGACTGGTTACATAGGTGTAAGAATGGTTACATAGGTGTAAGACTGGTTATATAGGTGTAAGACTGGTTATATACGTGTAAGACTGGTTATATAGGTGTACGACTGGTTACATAGGTGTAAGACTGGTTACATAGGTGTAAGACTGGTTATATAGGTGTAAGACTGGTTATATAGGTGTAAGACTGGTTATATAGGTGTAAGACTGGTTACATTGGTGTAAGACTGGTTACATAGGTGTAAGACTGGTTATATAGGTGTAAGACTGGTTATATAGGTGTAAGACTGGTAACCTAGGTGTAAGACTGGTAACATAGGTGTACGACTGGTTATATAGGTGTACAACTGGTTATATAGGTGTAAGACTGTTACATAAGTGTACGACTGGTTATATAGGTGTAAGACTGGTTATATAAGTGTACGACTGGTTATATAGGTGTAAGACTGGTTATATAGGTGTAAGACTGGTAACATAGGTGTACGACTGGTTATATAGTTGTAAGACTGGTTACATAAGTGTACGACTGGTTATATAGGTGTAAGACTGGTTATATAGGTCTAAGACTGGTAACATAGGTGTAAGACTGGTTATATAGGTGTAAGACCGGTTATATAGGTGTAAGACTGGTAACCTAGGTGTAAGACTGGTTATATAGGTGTAAGACTGGTTACATAAGTGTACGACTGGTTATATAGGTGTAAGACTGGCTATATAGGTGTAAGACTGGTTATATAGGTGTAAGACTGGTTATATAGGTGTAAGACTGGTTAAATAGGTGTAAGACTGGTAACCTAGGTGTAAGACTGGTTATATAGGTGTAAGACTGGTTACATAGGTATAAGACTGGTTATATAGGTGTAAGACTGGTTATATAGGTGTAAGACTGGTTATATAGGTGTAAGACTGGTAACATAGGTGTACGACTGGTTACATAGGTGTAAGACTGGTTATATAGGTGTAAGACTGGTAACATAGGTGTACGACTGGTTATATAGGTGTAAGACTGGTAACCTAGGTGTAAGACTGGTTATATAGGTGTAAGACTGGTTACATAGGTATAAGACTGGTTATATAGGTGTAAGACTGGTTATATAGGTGTACGACTGGTTATATAGGTGTACGACTGGTTATATAGGTGTACGACTGGTTATATAGGTGCAAGACTGGTTATATAGGTGTATGACTGGTTATATAGGTGTAAGACTGGTTATATAGGTGTACGACTGGTTATATAGGTGTAAGACTGGTTATATAGGTGTAAGACTGGTTATATAGGTGTACGACTGGTTATATAGGTGTACGACTGGTTACATAGGTGTAAGACTGGTTATATAGGTGTAAGACTGGTTATATAGGTGTAAGACTGGTTATATAGGTGTAAGACTGGTAACATAGGTGTACGACTGGTTATATAGGTGTAAGACTGGTTATATAGGTGTAAGACTGGTTACATAGGTGTAAGACTGGTTATATAGGTGTAAGACTGGTTATATAGGTGTAAGACTGGTAACAAGGTGTACGACTGGTTATATAGGTGTAAGACTGGTAACCTAGGTGTACGACTGGTTACATAGGTGTACGACTGGTTATATAGGTGTAAGACTGGTTATATAGGTGTAAGACTGGTAACATAGGTGTAAGACTGGTTACATAAGTGTACGACTGGTTATATAGGTGTAAGACTGGTTATATAGGTGTAAGACTGGTTACATAGGTATAAGACTGGTTATATAGGTGTAAGACTGGTTATATAGGTGTAAGACTGGTTATATAGGTGTACAACTGGTTATATAGGTGTAAGACTGGTTATATAGGTGTAAGACTGGTTATATAGGTGTACGACTGGTTATATAGGTGTAAGACTGGTTATATAGGTGTAAGACTGGTTATATAGGTGTAAGACTGGTTACATAGGTGTAAGACTGGTTATATAGGTGTAAGACTGGTTATATAGGTGTAAGACTGGTAACATAGGTGTACGACTGGTTATATAGGTGTAAGACTGGTAACCTAGGTGTACGACTGGTTACATAGGTGTACGACTGGTTATATAGGTGTAAGACTGGTTATATAGGTGTAAGACTGGTAACATAGGTGTACGACTGGTTACATAAGTGTAACGACTGGTTATATAGGTGTAAGACTGGTTATATAGGTGTAAGACTGGTTACATAGGTATAAGACTGGTTATATAGGTGTACGACTGGTTATATAGGTGTAAGACTGGTTATATAGGTGTACGACTGGTTATATAGGTGTACGACTGGTAACCTAGGTGTAAGACTGGTTATATAGGTGTAAGACTGGTTACATAGGTATAAGACTGGTTATATAGGTGTAAGACTGGTTATATAGGTGTAGACTGGTTATATAGGTGTAAGACTGGTTATATAGGTGTACGACTGGTTATATAGGTGTAAGACTGGTTAAATAGGTGTACGACTGGTTATATAGGTGTAAGACTGGTTATATAGGTGTAAGACTGGTTATATAGGTGTACGACTGGTTATATAGGTGTAAGACTGGTTATATAGGTGTAAGACTGGTTATATAGGTGTACGACTGGTTATGGGTGTAGACTGGTTACATAGGTGTACGACTGGTTACATAGGTGTAAGACTGGTTATATAGGTGTAAGACTGGTTATATAGGTGTAAGAGGTGTAAGACTGGTTATATAGGTGTAAGACTGGTTACATAGGTGTAAGACTGGTAACATAGGTGTAAGACTGGTTATATAGGTGTAAGACTGGTTATATAGGTGTAAGACTGGTTATATAGGTGTAAGACTGGTTATATAGGTGTAAGACTGGTAACATAGGTGTAAGACTGGTTATATAGGTGTGGGACTGGTAACTGGTGTACGACTGGTTACATAGGTTTAGACTGGTTATATAGGTGTAAGACTGGTTATATAGGTGTAAGACTGGTAACATAGGTGTACGACTGGTTACATAGTGTACGACTGGTTATATAGGTGTAAGACTGGTTATATAGGTGTAAGACTGGTTACATAGGTGTAAGACTGGTTATATAGGTGTAAGACTGGTTATATAGGTGTAAGACTGGTTATATAGGTGTAAGACTGGTTATATAGGTGTAAGACTGGTTATATAGGTGTAAGACTGGTTTATATAAGACTGGTAACATAGGTGTACGACTGGTTATATAGGTGTAAGACTGGTTATATAGGTGTAAGACTGGTTATATAGGTGTAAGACTGGTTATATAGGTGTAAGACTGGTTATATAGGTGTAAGACTGGTAACATAGGTGTACGACTGGTTACATAAGTGTACGACTGGTTATATAGGTGTAAGACTGGTTATATAGGTGTAAGACTGGTTACATAGGTGTAAGACTGGTTATATAGGTGTAAGACTGGTTATATAGGTGTAAGACTGGTAACCTAGGTGTACGACTGGTTACATAGGTGTACGACTGGTTATATAGGTGTAAGACTGGTTATATAGGTGTAAGACTGGTTATATAGGTGTAAGACTGGTTATATAGGTGTAAGACTGGTAACATAGGTGTACGACTGGTTATATAGGTGTAACACTGGTTATATAGGTGTAAGACTGGTTATATAGGTGTACGACTGGTTATATAGGTGTACGACTGGTTATATAGGTGTACGACTGGTTATATAGGTGCAAGACTGGTTATATAGGTGTAGACTGGTTATATAGGTGTAAGACTGGTTATATAGGTGTACGACTGGTTATATAGGTGTAAGACTGGTTATATAGGTGTAAGACTGGTTATATAGGTGTACGACTGGTTATATAGGTGTACGACTGGTTACATAGGTGTAAGACTGGTTATATAGGTGTAAGACTGGTTATATAGGTGTAAGACTGGTTATATAGGTGTAAGACTGGTAACATAGGTGTACGACTGGTTATATAGGTGTAAGACTGGTTATATAGGTGTAAGACTGGTTACATAGGTGTAAGACTGGTTATATAGGTGTAAGACTGGTTATATAGGTGTAAGACTGGTAACAAAGGTGTACGACTGGTTATATAGGTGTAAGACTGGTAATATAGGTGTAAGACTGGTTACATAGGTGTACGACTGGTTATATAGGTGTAAGACTGGTTATATAGGTGTAAGACTGGTAACATAGGTGTACGACTGGTTACATAAGTGTACGACTGGTTATATAGGTGTAAGACTGGTTATATAGGTGTAGACTGGTTACATAGGTGTAAGACTGGTTATATAGGTGTAAGACTGGTTATATAGGTGTAAGACTGGTTATATAGGTGTAAGACTGGTTATATAGGTGTAACGACTGGTTATATAGGTGTAAGACTGGTTATATAGGTGTACGACTGGTTATATAGGTGTAAGACTGGTTATATAGGTGTAAGACTGGTTATATAGGTGTAAGACTGGTTACATAGGTGTAAGACTGGTTATATAGGTGTAAGACTGGTTATATAGGTGTAAGACTGGTAACATAGGTGTACGACTGGTTATATAGGTGTAGACTGGTAACCTAGGTGTACGACTGGTTACATAGGTGTACGACTGGTTATATAGGTGTAAGACTGGTTATATAGGTGTAAGACTGGTAACATAGGTGTACGACTGGGTGTACGACTGGTTATATAGGTGTAAGACTGGTTATATAGGTGTAAGACTGGTTACATAGGTATAAGACTGGTTATATAGGTGTAAGACTGGTTATATAGGTGTAAGACTGGTTATATAGGTGTACGACTGGTTATATAGGTGTAGACTGGTTATATAGGTGTAAGACTGGTTATATAGGTGTACGACTGGTTATATAGGTGTAAGACTGGTTATATAGGTGTAAGACTGGTTATATAGGTGTAAGACTGGTTATATAGGTGTAAGATTGGTTATATAGGTGTAAGACTGGTTATATAGGTGTAAGACTGGTAACATAGGTGTACGACTGGTTACATAAGTGTACGACTGGTTATATAGGTGTAAGACTGGTTATATAGGTGTAAGACTGGTTATATAGGTGTAAGACTGGTTACATAGGTGTAAGACTGGTTACATAGGTGTAAGACTGGTTATATAGGTGTAAGACTGGTTATATAGGTGTAAGACTGGTTACATAGGTGTAAGACTGGTTATATAGGTGTACGACTGGTTACATAGGTGTAAGACTGGTTATATAGGTGTAAGACTGGTTATATAGGTGTAAGACTGGTAACATAGGTGTAAGACTGGTAACATAGGTGTAAGACTGGTTATATAGGTGTAAGACTGGTTATATAGGTGTAAGACTGGTTATATAGGTGTAAGACTGGTTACATAGGTATAAGACTGGTTATATAGGTGTAAGACTGGTTATATAGGTGTAAGACTGGTTATATAGGTGTACGACTGGTTATATAGGTGTACAACTGGTTATATAGGTGTAAGACTGTTACATAAGTGTACGACTGGTTATATAGGTGTAAGACTGGTTATATAAGTGTACGACTGGTTATATAGGTGTAAGACTGGTTATATAGGTGTAAGACTGGTAACATAGGTGTACGACTGGTTATATAGGTGTAAGACTGGTTACATAAGTGTACGACTGGTTATATAGGTGTAAGACTGGTTATATAGGTGTAAGACTGGTAACATAGGTGTAAGACTGGTTATATAGGTGTAAGACCGGTTATATAGGTGTAAGACTGGTAACCTAGGTGTAAGACTGGTTATATAGGTGTAAGACTGGTTACATAAGTGTACGACTGGTTATATAGGTGTAAGACTGGCTATATAGGTGTAAGACTGGTTATATAGGTGTAAGACTGGTTATATAGGTGTAAGACTGGTTAAATAGGTGTAAGACTGGTAACCTAGGTGTAAGACTGGTTATATAGGTGTAAGACTGGTTACATAGGTATAAGACTGGTTATATAGGTGTAAGACTGGTTATATAGGTGTAAGACTGGTTATATAGGTGTAAGACTGGTAACATAGGTGTACGACTGGTTACATAGGTGTAAGACTGGTTATATAGGTGTAAGACTGGTAACATAGGTGTAAGACTGGTTATATAGGTGTAAGACTGGTAACCTAGGTGTAAGACTGGTTATATAGGTGTAAGACTGGTTACATAGGTATAAGACTGGTTATATAGGTGTAAGACTGGTTATATAGGTGTACGACTGGTTATATAGGTGTACGACTGGTTATATAGGTGTACGACTGGTTATATAGGTGTAAGACTGGTTAAATAGGTGTACGACTGGTTATATAGGTGTAAGACTGGTTATATAGGTGTAAGACTGGTTATATAGGTGTAAGACTGGTTATATAGGTGTAAGACTGGTTATATAGGTGTAAGACTGGTTATATAGGTGTACGACTGGTTATATAGGTGTAAGACTGGTTATATAGGTGTAAGACTGGTTATATAGGTGTAAGACTGGTTATATAGGTGTAAGACTGGTTATATAGGTGTAAGACTGGTTATATAGGTGTAAGACTGGTTATATAGGTGTAAGATTGGTTATATAGGTGTAAGACTGGTTATATAGGTGTAAGACTGGTTATATAGGTGTAAGACTGGTTACATAAGTGTACGACTGGTTATATAGGTGTAAGACTGGTTATATAGGTGTAAGACTGGTTATATAGGTGTAAGACTGGTTACATAGGTGTAAGACTGGTTACATAGGTGTAAGACTGGTTATATAGGTGTAAGACTGGTTATATAGGTGTAAGACTGGTTACATAGGTGTAAGACTGGTTATATAGGTGTAAGACTGGTTACATAGGTGTAAGACTGGTTATATAGGTGTACGACTGGTTATATAGGTGTAAGACTGGTAACATAGGTGTAAGACTGGTTATATAGGTGTAAGACTGGTTATATAGGTGTAAGACTGGTTATATAGGTGTAAGACTGGTTATATAGGTGTAAGACTGGTTACATAGGTATAAGACTGGTTATATAGGTGTAAGACTGGTTATATAGGTGTAAGACTGGTTATATAGGTGTACGACTGGTTATATAGGTGTACAACTGGTTATATAGGTGTAAGACTGTTACATAAGTGTACGACTGGTTATATAGGTGTAAGACTGGTTATATAAGGTGTACGACTGGTTATATAGGTGTAAGACTGGTTATATAGGTGTAAGACTGGTAACATAGGTGTACGACTGGTTATATAGGTGTAAGACTGGTTACATAAGTGTACGACTGGTTATATAGGTGTAAGACTGGTTATATAGGTGTAAGACTGGTAACATAGGTGTAAGACTGGTTATATAGGTGTAAGACCGGTTATATAGGTGTAAGACTGGTAACCTAGGTGTAAGACTGGTTATATAGGTGTAAGACTGGTTACATAAGTGTACGACTGGTTATATAGGTGTAAGACTGGCTATATAGGTGTAAGACTGGTTATATAGGTGTAAGACTGGTTATATAGGTGTAAGACTGGTTAAATAGGTGTAAGACTGGTAACCTAGGTGTAAGACTGGTTATATAGGTGTAAGACTGGTTACATAGGTATAAGACTGGTTATATAGGTGTAAGACTGGTTATATAGGTGTAAGACTGGTTATATAGGTGTAAGACTGGTAACATAGGTGTACGACTGGTTACATAGGTGTAAGACTGGTTATATAGGTGTAAGACTGGTAACATAGGTGTACGACTGGTTATATAGGTGTAAGACTGGTAACCTAGGTGTAAGACTGGTTATATAGGTGTAAGACTGGTTACATAGGTATAAGACTGGTTATATAGGTGTAAGACTGGTTATATAGGTGTACGACTGGTTATATAGGTGTACGACTGGTTATATAGGTGTACGACTGGTTATATAGGTGTAAGACTGGTTAAATAGGTGTACGACTGGTTATATAGGTGTAAGACTGGTTATATAGGTGTAAGACTGGTTATATAGGTGTACGACTGGTTATATAGGTGTAAGACTGGTTATATAGGTGTAAGACTGGTTATATAGGTGTACGACTGGTTATATAGGTGTACGACTGGTTACATAGGTGTACGACTGGTTACATAGGTGTAAGACTGGTTATATAGGTGTAAGACTGGTTATATAGGTGTAAGACTGGTAACATAGGTGTAAGACTGGTTATATAGGTGTAAGACTGGTTACATAGGTGTAAGACTGGTTACATAGGTGTAAGACTGGTTATATAGGTGTAAGACTGGTTATATAGGTGTAAGACTGGTTATATAGGTGTAAGACTGGTAACATAGGTGTACGACTGGTTATATAGGTGTAGGACTGGTAACCTAGGTGTACGACTGGTTACATAGGTTTACGACTGGTTATATAGGTGTAAGACTGGTTATATAGGTGTAAGACTGGTAACATAGGTGTACGACTGGTTACATAAGTGTACGACTGGTTATATAGGTGTAAGACTGGTTATATAGGTGTAAGACTGGTTACATAGGTGTAAGACTGGTTATATAGGTGTAAGACTGGTTATATAGGTGTAAGACTGGTTATATAGGTGTAAGACTGGTTATATAGGTGTAAGATTGGTTATATAGGTGTAAGACTGGTTATATAGGTGTAAGACTGGTAACATAGGTGTACGACTGGTTATATAGGTGTAAGACTGGTTATATAGGTGTAAGACTGGTTATATAGGTGTAAGACTGGTTATATAGGTGTAAGACTGGTTATATAGGTGTAAGACTGGTAACATAGGTGTACGACTGGTTACATAAGTGTACGACTGGTTATATAGGTGTAAGACTGGTTATATAGGTGTAAGACTGGTTACATAGGTGTAAGACTGGTTATATAGGTGTAAGACTGGTTATATAGGTGTAAGACTGGTAACCTAGGTGTACGACTGGTTACATAGGTGTACGACTGGTTATATAGGTGTAAGACTGGTTATATAGGTGTAAGACTGGTTATATAGGTGTAAGACTGGTTATGTAGGTGTAAGACTGGTAACATAGGTGTACGACTGGTTATATAGGTGTAACACTGGTTATATAGGTGTAAGACTGGTTATATAGGTGTAAGACTGGTTATATAGGTGTAAGACTGGTTATATAGGTGTACGACTGGTTACATAAGTGTACGACTGGTTACATAAGTGTACGACTGGTTATATAGGTGTAAGACTGGTTATATAGGTGTAAGACTGGTTACATAGGTGTAGGACTGGTTATATAGGTGTAAGACTGGTTATATAGGTGTAAGACTGGTTACATAGGTGTAAGAATGGTTACATAGGTGTAAGACTGGTTATATAGGTGTAAGACTGGTTATATACGTGTAAGACTGGTTATATAGGTGTACGACTGGTTACATAGGTGTAAGACTGGTTACATAGGTGTAAGACTGGTTATATAGGTGTAAGACTGGTTATATAGGTGTAAGACTGGTTATATAGGTGTAAGACTGGTTACATAGGTGTAAGACTGGTTACATAGGTGTAAGACTGGTTATATAGGTGTAAGACTGGTTATATAGGTGTAAGACTGGTAACCTAGGTGTAAGACTGGTAACATAGGTGTACGACTGGTTATATAGGTGTACAACTGGTTATATAGGTGTAAGACTGTTACATAAGTGTACGACTGGTTATATAGGTGTAAGACTGGTTATATAAGTGTACGACTGGTTATATAGGTGTAAGACTGGTTATATAGGTGTAAGACTGGTAACATAGGTGTACGACTGGTTATATAGGTGTAAGACTGGTTACATAAGTGTACGACTGGTTATATAGGTGTAAGACTGGTTATATAGGTCTAAGACTGGTAACATAGGTGTAAGACTGGTTATATAGGTGTAAGACCGGTTATATAGGTGTAAGACTGGTAACCTAGGTGTAAGACTGGTTATATAGGTGTAAGACTGGTTACATAAGTGTACGACTGGTTATATAGGTGTAAGACTGGCTATATAGGTGTAAGACTGGTTATATAGGTGTAAGACTGGTTATATAGGTGTAAGACTGGTTAAATAGGTGTAAGACTGGTAACCTAGGTGTAAGACTGGTTATATAGGTGTAAGACTGGTTACATAGGTATAAGACTGGTTATATAGGTGTAAGACTGGTTATATAGGTGTAAGACTGGTTATATAGGTGTAAGACTGGTAACATAGGTGTACGACTGGTTACATAGGTGTAAGACTGGTTATATAGGTGTAAGACTGGTAACATAGGTGTACGACTGGTTATATAGGTGTAAGACTGGTAACCTAGGTGTAAGACTGGTTATATAGGTGTAAGACTGGTTACATAGGTATAAGACTGGTTATATAGGTGTAAGACTGGTTATATAGGTGTACGACTGGTTATATAGGTGTACGACTGGTTATATAGGTGTACGACTGGTTATATAGGTGCAAGACTGGTTATATAGGTGTATGACTGGTTATATAGGTGTAAGACTGGTTATATAGGTGTACGACTGGTTATATAGGTGTAAGACTGGTTATATAGGTGTAAGACTGGTTATATAGGTGTACGACTGGTTATATAGGTGTACGACTGGTTACATAGGTGTAAGACTGGTTATATAGGTGTAAGACTGGTTATATAGGTGTAAGACTGGTTATATAGGTGTAAGACTGGTAACATAGGTGTACGACTGGTTATATAGGTGTAAGACTGGTTATATAGGTGTAAGACTGGTTACATAGGTGTAAGACTGGTTATATAGGTGTAAGACTGGTTATATAGGTGTAAGACTGGTAACAAAGGTGTACGACTGGTTATATAGGTGTAAGACTGGTAACCTAGGTGTACGACTGGTTACATAGGTGTACGACTGGTTATATAGGTGTAAGACTGGTTATATAGGTGTAAGACTGGTAACATAGGTGTACGACTGGTTACATAAGTGTACGACTGGTTATATAGGTGTAAGACTGGTTATATAGGTGTAAGACTGGTTACATAGGTATAAGACTGGTTATATAGGTGTAAGACTGGTTATATAGGTGTAAGACTGGTTATATAGGTGTACGACTGGTTATATAGGTGTACGACTGGTTATATAGGTGTAAGACTGGTTATATAGGTGTACGACTGGTTATATAGGTGTAAGACTGGTTATATAGGTGTAAGACTGGTTATATAGGTGTAAGACTGGTTACATAGGTGTAAGACTGGTTATATAGGTGTAAGACTGGTTATATAGGTGTAAGACTGGTAACATAGGTGTACGACTGGTTATATAGGTGTAAGACTGGTAACCTAGGTGTACGACTGGTTACATAGGTGTACGACTGGTTATATAGGTGTAAGACTGGTTATATAGGTGTAAGACTGGTAACATAGGTGTACGACTGGTTACATAAGTGTACGACTGGTTATATAGGTGTAAGACTGGTTATATAGGTGTAAGACTGGTTACATAGGTATAAGACTGGTTATATAGGTGTAAGACTGGTTATATAGGTGTAAGACTGGTTATATAGGTGTACGACTGGTTATATAGGTGTACGACTGGTTATATAGGTGTAAGACTGGTTATATAGGTGTACGACTGGTTATATAGGTGTAAGACTGGTTATATAGGTGTAAGACTGGTTATATAGGTGTAAGACTGGTTATATAGGTGTAAGATTGGTTATATAGGTGTAAGACTGGTTATATAGGTGTAAGACTGGTAACATAGGTGTACGACTGGTTACATAAGTGTACGACTGGTTATATAGGTGTAAGACTGGTTATATAGGTGTAAGACTGGTTACATAGGTGTAAGACTGGTTATATAGGTGTAAGACTGGTTATATAGGTGTAAGACTGGTAACCTAGGTGTACGACTGGTTACATAGGTGTACGACTGGTTATATAGGTGTAAGACTGGTTATATAGGTGTAAGACTGGTTATATAGGTGTAAGACTGGTTATATAGGTGTAAGACTGGTAACATAGGTGTACGACTGGTTACATAGGTGTAAGACTGGTTATATAGGTGTAAGACTGGTTAAATAGGTGTACGACTGGTTATATAGGTGTAAGACTGGTTATATAGGTGTAAGACTGGTTATATAGGTGTACGACTGGTTATATAGGTGTAAGACTGGTTATATAGGTGTAAGACTGGTTATATAGGTGTACGACTGGTTATATAGGTGTACGACTGGTTACATAGGTGTAAGACTGGTTACATAGGTGTAAGACTGGTTATATAGGTGTAAGACTGGTTATATAGGTGTAAGACTGGTAACATAGGTGTAAGACTGGTTATATAGGTGTAAGACTGGTTACATAGGTGTAAGACTGGTTATATAGGTGTAAGACTGGTTATATAGGTGTAAGACTGGTTATATAGGTGTAAGACTGGTTATATAGGTGTAAGACTGGTAACATAGGTGTACGACTGGTTATATAGGTGTAGGACTGGTAACCTAGGTGTACGACTGGTTACATAGGTTTACGACTGGTTATATAGGTGTAAGACTGGTTATATAGGTGTAAGACTGGTAACATAGGTGTACGACTGGTTACATAAGTGTACGACTGGTTATATAGGTGTAAGACTGGTTATATAGGTGTAAGACTGGTTACATAGGTGTAAGACTGGTTATATAGGTGTAAGACTGGTTATATAGGTGTAAGACTGGTTATATAGGTGTAAGACTGGTTATATAGGTGTAAGATTGGTTATATAGGTGTAAGACTGGTTATATAGGTGTAAGACTGGTAACATAGGTGTAAGACTGGCTATATAGGTGTAAGACTGGTTATATAGGTGTAAGACTGGTTATATAGGTGTAAGACTGGTTATATAGGTGTAAGACTGGTTATATAGGTGTAAGACTGGTTATATAGGTGTAAGACTGGTAACATAGGTGTACGACTGGTTACATAAGTGTACGACTGGTTATATAGGTGTAAGACTGGTTATATAGGTGTAAGACTGGTTACATAGGTGTAAGACTGGTTATATAGGTGTAAGACTGGTTATATAGGTGTAAGACTGGTAACCTAGGTGTACGACTGGTTACATAGGTGTACGACTGGTTATATAGGTGTAAGACTGGTTATATAGGTGTAAGACTGGTTATATAGGTGTAAGACTGGTTATGTAGGTGTAAGACTGGTAACATAGGTGTACGACTGGTTATATAGGTGTAACACTGGTTATATAGGTGTAAGACTGGTTATATAGGTGTAAGACTGGTTATATAGGTGTAAGACTGGTTATATAGGTGTACGACTGGTTACATAAGTGTACGACTGGTTACATAAGTGTACGACTGGTTATATAGGTGTAAGACTGGTTATATAGGTGTAAGACTGGTTACATAGGTGTAGGACTGGTTATATAGGTGTAAGACTGGTTATATAGGTGTAAGACTGGTTACATAGGTGTAAGAATGGTTACATAGGTGTAAGACTGGTTATATAGGTGTAAGACTGGTTATATACGTGTAAGACTGGTTATATAGGTGTACGACTGGTTACATAGGTGTAAGACTGGTTACATAGGTGTAAGACTGGTTATATAGGTGTAAGACTGGTTATATAGGTGTAAGACTGGTTATATAGGTGTAAGACTGGTTACATAGGTGTAAGACTGGTTACATAGGTGTAAGACTGGTTATATAGGTGTAAGACTGGTTATATAGGTGTAAGACTGGTAACCTAGGTGTAAGACTGGTAACATAGGTGTACGACTGGTTATATAGGTGTACAACTGGTTATATAGGTGTAAGACTGTTACATAAGTGTACGACTGGTTATATAGGTGTAAGACTGGTTATATAAGTGTACGACTGGTTATATAGGTGTAAGACTGGTTATATAGGTGTAAGACTGGTAACATAGGTGTACGACTGGTTATATAGGTGTAAGACTGGTTACATAAGTGTACGACTGGTTATATAGGTGTAAGACTGGTTATATAGGTCTAAGACTGGTAACATAGGTGTAAGACTGGTTATATAGGTTAAGACCGGTTATATAGGTGTAAGACTGGTAACCTAGGTGTAAGACTGGTTATATAGGTGTAAGACTGGTTACATAAGTGTACGACTGGTTATATAGGTGTAAGACTGGCTATATAGGTGTAAGACTGGTTATATAGGTGTAAGACTGGTTATATAGGTGTAAGACTGGTTAAATAGGTGTAAGACTGGTAACCTAGGTGTAAGACTGGTTATATAGGTGTAAGACTGGTTACATAGGTATAAGACTGGTTATATAGGTGTAAGACTGGTTATATAGGTGTAAGACTGGTTATATAGGTGTAAGACTGGTAACATAGGTGTACGACTGGTTACATAGGTGTAAGACTGGTTATATAGGTGTAAGACTGGTAACATAGGTGTACGACTGGTTATATAGGTGTAAGACTGGTAACCTAGGTGTAAGACTGGTTATATAGGTGTAAGACTGGTTACATAGGTATAAGACTGGTTATATAGGTGTAAGACTGGTTATATAGGTGTACGACTGGTTATATAGGTGTACGACTGGTTATATAGGTGTACGACTGGTTATATAGGTGCAAGACTGGTTATATAGGTGTATGACTGGTTATATAGGTGTAAGACTGGTTATATAGGTGTACGACTGGTTATATAGGTGTAAGACTGGTTATATAGGTGTAAGACTGGTTATATAGGTGTAAGACTGGTTATATAGGTGTACGACTGGTTACATAGGTGTAAGACTGGTTATATAGGTGTAAGACTGGTTATATAGGTGTAAGACTGGTTATATAGGTGTAAGACTGGTAACATAGGTGTACGACTGGTTATATAGGTGTAAGACTGGTTATATAGGTGTAAGACTGGTTACATAGGTGTAAGACTGGTTATATAGGTGTAAGACTGGTTATATAGGTGTAAGACTGGTTATATAGGTGTAAGACTGGTAACTGGTGTAAGACTGGTTACATAGGTGTAAGACTGGTTATATAGGTGTAAGACTGGTTATATAGGTGTAAGACTGGTAACATAGGTGTACGACTGGTTACATAAGTGTACGACTGGTTATATAGGTGTAAGACTGGTTATATAGGTGTAAGACTGGTTACATAGGTATAAGACTGGTTATATAGGTGTAAGACTGGTAACATAGGTGTAAGACTGGTTATATAGGTGTAAGACTGGTTATATAGGTGTAAGACTGGTTATATAGGTGTAAGACTGGTTACATAGGTATAAGACTGGTTATATAGGTGTAAGACTGGTTATATAGGTGTAAGACTGGTTTATATACGACTGGTATAGGTGTACAACTGGTTATATAGGTGTAAGACTGTTACATGGTTACTGGTTATATAGGTGTAAGACTGGTTATATAGGTGTAAGACTGGTTATATAGGTGTAAGACTGGTTATATAGGTGTAAGACTGGTAACATACGACTGGTTATATAGGTGTAAGACTGGTTACATAGGTGTACGACTGGTTATATAGGTGTAAGACTGGTTATATAGGTGTAAGACTGGTAACATAGGTGTAAGACTGGTTATATAGGTGTAAGACCGGTTATATAGTGTGTACCTAGGTGTAAGACTGGTTATATAGGTGTAAGACTGGTTACATAAGTGTACGACTGGTTATATAGGTGTAAGACTGGCTATATAGGTGTAAGACTGGTTATATAGGTGTAAGACTGGTTATATAGGTGTAAGACTGGTTAAATAGGTGTAAGACTGTAACCTAGGTGACTGGTTATATAGGTGTAAGACTGGTTACATAGGTATAAGACTGGTTATATAGGTGTAAGACTGGTTATATAGGTGTAAGACTGGTTATATAGGTGTAAGACTGGTAACATAGGTGTACGACTGGTTACATAGGTGTAAGACTGGTTATATAGGTGTAAGACTGGTAACATAGGTGTACGACTGGTTATATAGGTGTAAGACTGGTAACCTAGGTGTAAGACTGGTTATATAGGTGTAAGACTGGTTACATAGGTATAAGACTGGTTATATAGGTGTAAGACTGGTTATATAGGTGTACGACTGGTTATATAGGTGTACGACTGGTTATATAGGTGTACGACTGGTTATATAGGTGTAAGACTGGTTAAATAGGTGTACGACTGGTTATATAGGTGTAAGACTGGTTATATAGGTGTAAGACTGGTTATATAGGTGTACGACTGGTTATATAGGTGTAAGACTGGTTATATAGGTGTAAGACTGGTTATATAGGTGTACGACTGGTTATATAAGACTGGTTACATAGGTGTACGACTGGTTACATAGGTGTAAGACTGGTTATATAGGTGTAAGACTGGTTATATAGGTGTAAGACTGGTAACATAGGTGTAAGACTGGTTATATAGGTGTAAGACTGGTTACATAGGTGTAAGACTGGTTACATAGGTGTAAGACTGGTTATATAGGTGTAAGACTGGTTATATAGGTGTAAGACTGGTTATATAGGTGTAAGACTGGTAACATACTGGTTATATAGGTGTAGGACTGGTAACCTAGGTGTACGACTGGTTACATAGGTTTACGACTGGTTATATAGGTGTAAGACTGGTTATATAGGTGTAAGACTGGTAACATAGGTGTAACTGGTTACATAGTGTACGACTGGTTATATAGGTGTAAGACTGGTTATATAGGTGTAAGACTGGTTACATAGGTGTAAGACTGGTTATATAGGTGTAAGACTGGTTATATAGGTGTAAGACTGGTTATATAGGTGTAAGACTGGTTATATAGGTGTAAGATTGGTTATATAGGTGTAAGACTGGTTATATAGGTGTAAGACTGGTAACATAGGTGTACGACTGGTTTATAGGTGTAAGACTGGTTATATAGGTGTAAGACTGGTTATATAGGTGTAAGACTGGTTATATAGGTGTAAGACTGGTTATATAGGTGTAAGACTGGTAACATAGGTGTACGACTGGTTACATAAGTGTACGACTGGTTATATAGGTGTAAGACTGGTTATATAGGTGTAAGACTGGTTACATAGGTGTAAGACTGGTTATATAGGTGTAAGACTGGTTATATAGGTGTAAGACTGGTAACCTATACTGGTTACATAGGTGTACGACTGGTTATATAGGTGTAAGACTGGTTATATAGGTGTAAGACTGGTTATATAGGTGTAAGACTGGTTATATAGGTGTAAGACTGGTAACATAGGTGTACGACTGGTTATATAGGTGTAACACTGGTTATATAGGTGTAAGACTGGTTATATAGGTGTAAGACTGGTTATATAGGTGTACGACTGGTTACATAAGACTGGTTACATAGGTGTAAGACTGGTTATATAGGTGTAAGACTGGTTATATAGGTGTAAGACTGGTTATATAGGTGTAGGACTGGTTATATAGGTGTAAGACTGGTTATATAGGTGTAAGACTGGACTGGTATGGTTACATAGGTGTAAGACTGGTTATATAGGTGTAAGACTGGTTATATAGGTGTAAGACTGGTTATATAGGTGTACGACTGGTTACATAGGTGTAAGACTGGTTACATAGGTGTAAGACTGGTTATATAGGTGTAAGACTGGTTATATAGGTGTAAGACTGGTTATATAGGTGTAAGACTGGTTATATAAGACTGGTTACATAGGTGTAAGACTGGTTATATAGGTGTAAGACTGGTTATATAGGTGTAACTGGTAACCTGGTTATATAGTACGACTGGTTATATAGGTGTACAACTGGTTATATAGGTGTAAGACTGTTACATAAGTGTACGACTGGTTATATAGGTGTAAGACTGGTTATATAAGTGTACGACTGGTTATATAGGTGTAAGACTGGTTATATAGGTGTAAGACTGGTAACATAGGTGTACGACTGGTTATATAGGTGTAAGACTGGTTACATAGGTGTACGACTGGTTATATAGGTGTAAGACTGGTTATATAGGTCTAAGACTGGTAACATAGGTGTAAGACTGGTTATATAGGTGTAAGACTGGTTATATAGGTGTAAGACTGGTAACCTAGGTGTAAGACTGGTTATATAGGACTGTTACATAAGTGTACGACTGGTTATATAGGTGTAAGACTGGTTATATAGGTGTAAGACTGGTTATATAGGTGTAAGACTGGTTATATAGGTGTAAGACTGGTTAAGGTGTAAGACTGGTAATAGGTGTAAGACTGGTTATATAGGTGTAAGACTGGTTACATAGGTATAAGACTGGTTATATAGGTGTAAGACTGGTTATATAGGTGTAAGACTGGTTATATAGGTGTAAGACTGGTAACATAGGTGTACGACTGGTTACATAGGTGTAAGACTGGTTATATAGGTGTAAGACTGGTAACATAGGTGTACGACTGGTTATATAGGTGTAAGACTGGTAACCTAGGTGTAAGACTGGTTATATAGGTGTAAGACTGGTTACATAGGTATAAGACTGGTTATATAGGTGTAAGACTGGTTATATAGGTGGTGTACGACTGGTTATATAGGTGTACGACTGGTTATATAGGTGTAAGACTGGTTATATAGGTGTAAGACTGGTTATATAGGTGTACTGGTGTACGACTGGTTATATAGGTGTAAGACTGGTTATATAGGTGTAAGACTGGTTATATAGGTGTACGACTGGTTAGGTGTATGGTTACATAGGTGTAAGACTGGTTATATAGGTGTAAGACTGGTTATATAGGTGTAAGACTGGTTATATATAAGACTGGTAGGTGTAGACTGGTTATATAGGTGTAAGACTGGTTATATAGGTGTAAGACTGGTTACATAGGTGTAAGACTGGTTATATAGGTGTAAGACTGGTTATATAGGTGTAAGACTGGTAACATAGGTGTACGACTGGTTATATAGGTGTAAGACTGGTAACCTAGGTGTACGACTGGTTACATAGGTGTAAGACTGGTTATATAGGTGTAAGACTGGTTATATAGGTGTAAGACTGGTAACATAGGTGTATAGGTTACATGTGTACGACTGGTTATATAGGTGTAAGACTGGTTATATAGGTGTAAGACTGGTTAAGATAAGACTGGTTATATAGGTGTAAGACTGGTTATATAGGTGTAAGACTGGTTATATAGGTGTACGACTGGTTATATAGGTGTAAGACTGGTTATATAGGTGTAAGACTGGTTATATAGGTGTAAGACTGGTTATATAGGTGTAAGACTGGTTACATAGGTGTAAGACTGGTTACATAGGTGTAAGACTGGTTATATAGGTGTAAGACTGGTTATATAGGTGTAAGACTGGTAACATAGGTGTAGACTGGTTATAGGGTAAGACTGGTAATAGGTGTACGACTGGTTACATAGGTGTACGACTGGTTATATAGGTGTAAGACTGGTTATATAGGTGTAAGACTGGTAAACATAGGTGTAAGACATAAGTGTACGACTGGTTATATAGGTGTAAGACTGGTTATATAGGTGTAAGACTGGTTATATAGGTGTAAGACTGGTTATATAGGTGTAAGACTGGTTATATAGGTGTAAGACTGGTTATATAGGTGTACGACTGTGTAAGACTGGTTATATAGGTGTAAGACTGGTTATATAGGTGTACGACTGGTTATATAGGTGTAAGACTGGTTATATACTGGTTATATAGGTGTAAGACTGGTTATATAGGTGTAAGATTGGTTATATAGGTGTAAGACTGGTTATATAGGTGTAAGACTGGTAACATAGGTGTACGACTGGTTACATAAGTGTACGACTGGTTATATAGGTGTAAGACTGGTTATATAGGTGTAAGACTGGTTACATAGGTGTAAGACTGGTTATATAGGTGTAAGACTGGTTATATAGGTGTAAGACTGGTAACCTAGGTGTACGACTGGTTACATAGGTGTAAGACTGGTTATATAGGTGTAAGACTGGTTATATAGGTGTAAGACTGGTTATATAGGTGTAAGACTGGTTATATAGGTGTAAGACTGGTAACATAGGTGTACGACTGGTTACATAGGTGTAAGACTGGTTATATAGGTGTAAGACTGGTTAAATAGGTGTACGACTGGTTATATAGGTGTAAGACTGGTTATATAGGTGTAAGACTGGTTATATAGGTGTAAGACTGGTTATATAGGTGTAAGACTGGTTATATAGGTGTAAGACTGGTTATATAGGTGTAAGACTGGTTACATAAGTGTACGACTGGTTACATAGGTGTAAGACTGGTTACATAGGTGTACGACTGGTTATATAGGTGTAAGACTGGTTATATAGGTGTAAGACTGGTTACATATAAGACTGGTTACATAGGTGTAAGACTGGTTATATAGGTGTAAGACTGGTTATATAGGTGTAAGACTGGTTATATAGGACTGGTAACATAGGTGTACGACTGGTTATATAGGTGTAGGACTGGTAATATAGGTGTAAGACTGGTTATATAGGTGTAAGACTGGTTATATAGGTGTAAGACTGTACGTTATATAGGTGTAAGACTGGTTATATAGGTGTAAGACTGGTTATATAGGTGTAAGACTGGTTATATAGGTGTAAGACTGGTTATATAGGTGTAAGACTGGTTATATAGGTGTAAGACTGGTTATATAGGTGTACTGGATAGGTGGTTATATAGGTGTAAGACTGGTTATATAGGTGTAAGACTGGTAACATAGGTGTACGACTGGTTATATAGGTGTAAGACTGGTTATATAGGTGTAAGACTGGTTATATAGGTGTAAGACTGTTATATAGGTGTAAGACTGGTAACATGGTTATATGGTTACATAAGTGTACGACTGGTTATATAGGTGTAAGACTGGTTATATAGGTGTAAGACTGGTTACATAGGTGTAAGACTGGTTATATAGGTGTAAGACTGGTTATATAGGTGTAGACTGGTAACTGGTGTACGACTGGTTACATAGGTGTAGACTGGTTATATAGGTGTAAGACTGGTTATATAGGTGTAAGACTGGTTATATAGGTGTAAGACTGGTTATATAGGTGTAAGACTGGTAACATAGGTGTACGACTGGTTATATAGGTGTAACACTGGTTATATAGGTGTAAGACTGGTTATATAGGTGTAAGACTGGTTATATAGGTGTAAGACTGGTTATATAGGTGTACGACTGGTTACATAGGTGGTTACATAAGTGTACGACTGGTTATATAGGTGTAAGACTGGTTATATAGGTGTAAGACTGGTTACATATATGGTTATATAGGTGTAAGACTGGTTATATAGGTGTAAGACTGGTTACATAGGTGTAAGAATGGTTACATAGGTGTAAGACTGGTTATATAGGTGTAAGACTGGTTATATACGTGTAAGACTGGTTATATAGGTGTACGACTGGTTACATAGTGTAAGACTGGTTACATAGGTGTAAGACTGGTTATATAGGTGTAAGACTGGTTATATAGGTGTAAGACTGGTTATATAGGTGTAAGACTGGTTACATAGGTGTAAGACTGGTTACATAGGTGTAAGACTGGTTATATAGGTGTAAGACTGGTTATATAGGTGTAAGACTGGTTATATAAGACTGGTAACATAGGTGTACGACTGGTTATATAGGTGTACAACTGGTTATATAGGTGTAAGACTGTTACATAAGTGTACGACTGGTTATATAGGTGTAAGACTGGTTATATAAGTGTACGACTGGTTATATAGGTGTAAGACTGGTTATATAGGTGTAAGACTGGTAACATAGGTGTACGACTGGTTATATAGGTGTAAGACTGGTTACATAAGTGTACGACTGGTTATATAGGTGTAAGACTGGTTATATAGGTCTAAGACTGGTAACATAGGTGTAAGACTGGTTATATAGGTGTAAGACCGGTTATATAGGTGTAAGACTGGTAACCTAGGTGTAAGACTGGTTATATAGGTGTAAGACTGGTTACATAAGTGTACGACTGGTTATATAGGTGTAAGACTGGCTATATAGGTGTAAGACTGGTTATATAGGTGTAAGACTGGTTATATAGGTGTAAGACTGGTTAAATAGGTGTAAGACTGGTAACCTAGGTGTAAGACTGGTTATATAGGTGTAAGACTGGTTACATAGGTATAAGACTGGTTATATAGGTGTAAGACTGGTTATATAGGTGTAAGACTGGTTATATAGGTGTAAGACTGGTAACATAGGTGTACGACTGGTTACATAGGTGTAAGACTGGTTATATAGGTGTAAGACTGGTAACATAGGTGTACGACTGGTTATATAGGTGTAAGACTGGTAACCTAGGTGTAAGACTGGTTATATAGGTGTAAGACTGGTTACATAGGTATAAGACTGGTTATATAGGTGTAAGACTGGTTATATAGGTGTACGACTGGTTATATAGGTGTACGACTGGTTATATAGGTGTACGACTGGTTATATAGGTGTAAGACTGGTTATATAGGTGTATGACTGGTTATATAGGTGTAAGACTGGTTATATAGGTGTAAGACTGGTTATATAGGTGTAAGACTGGTTATAGGTGTAAGACTGGTTATATAGGTGTACGACTGGTTATATAGGTGTAAGACTGGTTACATAGGTGTAAGACTGGTTATATAGGTGTAAGACTGGTTATATAGGTGTAAGACTGGTTATATAGGTGTAAGACTGGTAACATAGGTGTACGACTGGTTATATAGGTGTAAGACTGGTTATATAGGTGTAAGACTGGTTACATAGGTGTAAGACTGGTTATATAGGTGTAAGACTGGTTATATAGGTGTAAGACTGGTAACAAAGGTGTACGACTGGTTATATAGGTGTAAGACTGGTAACCTAGGTGTAAGACTGGTTACATAGGTGTACGACTGGTTATATAGGTGTAAGACTGGTTATATAGGTGTAAGACTGGTAACATAGGTGTACGACTGGTTACATAAGTGTACGACTGGTTATATAGGTGTAAGACTGGTTATATAGGTGTAAGACTGGTTATATAGGTATAAGACTGGTTATATAGGTGTAAGACTGGTAATATAGGTGTAAGACTGGTAACATAGGTGTACGACTGGTTAAATAGGTGTAAGACTGGTTATATAGGTGTAAGACTGGTTATATAGGTGTAAGACTGGTTATATAGGTGTAAGACTGGTTATATAGGTGTAAGACTGGTTATATAGGTGTAAGACTGGTTATATAGGTGTAAGACTGGTTATATAGGTGTAAGACTGGTTATATAGGTGTAAGACTGGTAACATAGGTGTACGACTGGTTATATAGGTGTAAGACTGGTTATATAGGTGTACGACTGGTTACATAGGTGTACGACTGGTTATATAGGTGTAAGACTGGTTATATAGGTGTAAGACTGGTAACATAGGTGTACGACTGGTTACATAAGTGTACGACTGGTTATATAGGTGTAAGACTGGTTATATAGGTGTAAGACTGGTTACATAGGTGTAAGACTGGTTATATAGGTGTAAGACTGGTTATATAGGTGTAAGACTGGGTTATATAGGTGTACGACTGGTTATATAGGTGTACGACTGGTTATATAGGTGTAAGACTGGTTATATAGGTGTACGACTGGTTATATAGGTGTAAGACTGGTTATATAGGTGTAAGACTGGTTATATAGGTGTAAGACTGGTGTATGGTTATATAGGTGTAAGACTGGTTAATAGGTGTAAGACTGGTAACATAGGTGTACGACTGGTTACATAGGTGTAAGACTGGTTATATAGGTGTAAGACTGGTTATATAGGTGTAAGACTGGTTACATAGGTGTAAGACTGGTTATATAGGTGTAAGACTGGTTATATAGGTGTAAGACTGGTTACATAGGTGTACGACTGGTTATATAGGTGTAAGACTGGTTATATAGGTGTAAGACTGGTAACATAGGTGTAAGACTGGTTACTTATGTGTAAGACTGGTTATATAGGTGTAAGACTGGTAACATAGGTGTAAGTTACATGGTTACATGGTGTAAGACTGGTTATATAGGTGTAAGACTGGTTATATAGGTGTAAGACTGGTTATATAGGTGTAAGACTGGTTATATAGGTGTAAGACTGGTTACATAGGTGTAAGACTGGTTATATAGGTGTACGACTGGTTACATAGGTGTAAGACTGGTTATATAGGTGTAAGACTGGTTATATAGGTGTAAGACTGGTTATATAGGTGTACGACTGGTTATATAGGTGTAAGACTGGTTACATAAGTGTACGACTGGTTACATAGGTGTAAGACTGGTTACATAGGTGTACGACTGGTTATATAGGTGTAAGACTGGTTATATAGGTGTAAGACTGGTAACATAGGTGTAAGACTGGTTACTTATGTGTAAGACTGGTTATATAGGTGTAAGACTGGTAACATAGGTGTAAGACTGGTTATATAGGTGTACGACTGGTTACATAGGTGTAAGACTGGTTACATAGGTGTACGACTGGTTATATAGGTGTAAGACTGGTTATATAGGTGTAAGACTGGTAACATAGGTGTAAGACTGGTTACTTATGTGTAAGACTGGTTATATAGGTGTAAGACTGGTAACATAGGTGTACGACTGGTTACATAGGTGTACGACTGGTTATATAGGTGTAAGACTGGTTATATAGGTGTAAGACTGGTAACATAGGTGTAAGACTGGTTATATAGGTGTAAGATTGGTTATATAGGTGTAAGACTGGTTATATAGGTGTAAGACTGGTAACATAGGTGTACGACTGGTTACATAAGTGTAAGACTGGTTATATAGGTGTAAGACTGGTTATATAGGTAAGACTGGTTACATAGGTGTAAGACTGGTTATATAGGTGTAAGACTGGTTATATAGGTGTAAGACTGGTAACATAGGTGTACGACTGGTTATATAGGTGTAAGACTGGTTATATAGGTGTAAGACTGGTTATATAGGTGTAAGACTGGTTATATAGGTGTAAGACTGGTTATATAGGTGTAAGACTGGTAACATAGGTGTACGACTGGTTATATAGGTGTAACACTGGTTATATAGGTGTAAGACTGGTTATATAGGTGTAAGACTGGTTATATAGGTGTAAGACTGGTTATATAGGTGTAAGACTGGTTATATAGGTGTAAGACTGGTAACATAGGTGTACGACTGGTTACATAAGTGTACGACTGGTTATATAGGTGTAAGACTGGTTATATAGGTGTAAGACTGGTTATATAGGTGTACGACTGGTTACATAGGTGTACGACTGGTTATATAGGTGTAAGACTGGTTATATAGGTGTAAGACTGGTTATATAGGTGTAAGACTGGTTATATAGGTGTAAGACTGGTTATATAGGTGTAAGACTGGTTATATAGGTGTAAGACTGGTAACATAGGTGTACGACTGGTTACATAAGTGTACGACTGGTTATATAGGTGTAAGACTGGTTATATAGGTGTAAGACTGGTTATATAGGTGTAAGACTGGTTACATAGGTATAAGACTGGTTATATAGGTGTAAGACTGGTTATATAGGTGTAAGACTGGTTATATAGGTGTAACTGGTTATATGGTTACGACTGGTTATATAGGTGTAAGACTGGTTATATAGGTGTACGACTGGTTATATAGGTGTAAGACTGGTTATATAGGTGTAAGACTGGTTATATAGGTGTAAGACTGGTTATATAGGTGTAAGATTGGTTATATAGGTGTAAGACTGGTTATATAGGTGTAAGACTGGTAACATAGGTGTACGACTGGTTACATAAGTGTACGACTGGTTATATAGGTGTAAGACTGGTTATATAGGTGTAAGACTGGTTACATAGGTGTAAGACTGGTTATATAGGTGTAAGACTGGTTATATAGGTGTAAGACTGGTAACCTAGGTGTATGCGACTGGTTACATAGGTGTACGACTGGTTATATAGGTGTAAGACAGACTGGTTATATAGGTGTAAGACTGGTTATATAGGTGTAAGACTGGTAAAGTGTACGACTGGTTATATAGGTGTAACACTGGTTATATAGTGTAAGACTGGTTATATAGGTGTAAGACTGGTTATATAGGTGTAAGACTGGTTACATAGGTGTACGACTGGTTACATAAGTTATGCGACTGGTTACATAAGTGTACGACTGGTTATATAGGTGTAAGACTGGTTATATAGGTGTAAGACTGGTTACATAGGTGTAAGACTGGTTATATAGGTGTAAGACTGGTTATATAGGTGTAAGACTGGTTACATAGGTGTAAGACTGGTTACATAGGTGTAAGACTGGTTATATAGGTGTAAGACTGGTTATATACGTGTAAGACTGGTTATATAGGTGTACGACTGGTTACATAGGTGTAAGACTGGTTACATAGGTGTACGACTGGTTATATAGGTGTAAAGACTGGTTATATAGGTGTAAGACTGGTTATATAGGTGTAAGACTGGTTACATAGGTGTAAGACTGGTTACATAGGTGTAAGACTGGTTATATAGGTGTAAGACTGGTTATATAGGTGTAAGACTGGTAACATAGGTGTACGACTGGTTATATAGGTGTAAGACTGGTTATATAGGTGTAAGACTGGTAACATAGGTGTAAGACTGGTAACATAGGTGTAAGACTGGTTATATAGGTGTAAGACTGGTTATATAGGTGTAAGACTGGTTATATAGGTGTAAGACTGGTAACATAGGTGTACGACTGGTTACATAGGTGTAAGACTGGTTATATAGGTGTAAGACTGGTTATATAGGTGTACGACTGGTTACATAGGTGTACGACTGGTTATATAGGTGTAAGACTGGTTATATAGGTGTAAGACTGGTTATATAGGTGTAAGACTGGTTATATAGGTGTAAGACTGGTTATATAGGTGTAAGACTGGTTATATAGGTGTAAGACTGGTTACATAGGTGTAAGACTGTTTACATAAGTGTACGACTGGTTACATAGGTGTAAGACTGGTTATATAGGTAAGACTGGTTATATAGGTGTAAGACTGGTTATATAGGTGTACGACTGGTTATATAGGTGTAAGACTGGTTACATAAAACGACTGGTTACATAGGTGTAAGACTGGTTACATAGGTGTCGACTGGTTATAGGTAAGACTGGTTATATAGGTGTAAGACTGGTAACATAGGTGTAAGACTGGTTACTTATGTGTAAGACTGGTTATATAGGTGTAAGACTGGTAACATAGGTAAGACTGGTTATATAAGTGTACGACAGTTACATAGGTGTACGACTGGTTATATAGTGTAAGACTGGTTATATAGGTGTAAGACTGGTAACATAGGTGTAAGACTGGTTACTTATGTAAGACTGGTTATATAGGTGTAAGACTGGTAACATAGGTGTAAGACTGGTTATATAGGTGTAAGGCTGGT